>NC_053497.1:24861876-25064376 GCF_905171775.1 Rana temporaria | reverse complement strand
TATGACCTAGAAGTCTTGGTCCAGCGTGAGCCATTGGAAACGGAAGTCGGGGCCCCTCCATGAACGGAGAGTTGAGCTTCCTGATGGGACTCCCCTCACTGCGTTTTCTAGGAGAGCAGGCGCTGTCAGAGTTTACACGAACCCTGAAAAGTTGGGAATAAATAATAGTTCAATATCTCATTGTTAATACAGCTGAAGTTGTGAAGTGCGCACACTAAACGCCAGGCTCAATAAAAAAGTGAGCACACAAAAAAGTGCCCAGCATGTAGACATGGTCCTCCTCTGAGAAAAGAGAAAACACCCTGGCCCTGATCCTTTTGGGTGCAAGACTCCTGATCGGGACTGAGGTACACATAGTCCACCCAGCCAAAACCAGGCAGACACCATTCCTTAAGGGACCTGTTGAAGCAATGTCCATCCAAGTACTAGATGGGGCTCCCCTGAAAGAAGACCCCTGTGGTAAGGGGAGAACCTGACCATGAGGCCACCTGCCTTCCCCCCCAAGGCTTTCAGGGCAAGTATGAGGATCTATACTCTACGAATTGTTAGAGAGTTAACAGGTGTAGTGCTGTGCAAAAATAAATAAGTACTAATAGGTAGATTCAGGTACATTGGAATAACTTTAGGGCGGCGTAGCCTAGCCTGTTTAGGCTACACCGCCGTAAATTAGCTAGGCTAGTAATGATTTTCAATCTACTTACCTGCTAATCTACGGCGGCGTAGCCTCAAACGAGCGGGCGTAAGGGCGCCTAATTCAAATGACTTGGAGGGGGGCGTGTATCATGGTAATGAGGCTTGACCTCAAGTTTTTGAAGTTTTTTGTCACTGCGCATGCGCCGGGCGACTACATTTCCCAGTGCGCATTGCGGCTAAGTACGCCGTACGGGCCTATTGATTTAGACGTGGATGTAAACGACGTAACTCCCGATTCGCGGACGACTTGCGCAAAAGATGTAAAAAATTTGAACCTTGCGGCGGGAACGGCGGCCATACTTTAACATTGTTATTCCACCTCATAGGTGGAATAACTTTAGGCCGCCTAAGGCCTTACGGAAAAGACGTAATTCGACTGCGGCGGCCTGGCGTACGTTCGGGAATCGGCGTACAAGCTCATTTACATAATCTACGCCGGCCGCAATGGAAGCGCCACCTAGCGGCCATCCGAAAAATTGCAAGCTAAGCTAGAACGGCGCAAGCCAGCCTATCTTAGCTTTGTTTAAGCGTATCTCTGTTTGAGCATACGCTTAAAAATACGGCGGCGTAGATTCGGAGTTAGGTCGGCTTATCTACTGATAAGCCGGCCTAACTCTTTCTGAATCTACCTATAAGCTGTCAAAGTGCTACCAGGGGTGTCAAACTCAATTTCATTGTGGGCCACATTAGCATTATGATTGCCCTCAAAAGGGCCGGTTGTATCTGTAAGATTAGATGTCCAGCGCATCCCCTCTCCTTACATTAGATGTCAAGAGCCACCCCACCATCAGAAGTTGAGTCTCCCTCTCTCCCTTACATCACAGTGCACCCCCTTTCCCTATGCTCCTGCTGGGAAGAAGCTGGATGCATTGCTTGAAAGTAGAAAGTAAGGGTCTGGAGTAGGACCAAAGGAGGGCTGGAGCTCTCCTGCAGCTGTAGGAGAGGTGTGAGGGCCACATGAAATGGCCTGAAGGGCCGGATTTGGCCCGCGGGCCTTGTGTTTGACACCTGTGTGCTACACTATGGTGAGACAGCTGAACTTGAAGGCCAGTTACAGGGATGAATCGCTGGCCTTTGAATTCTCTCTGAAATTCTGGGGAGATGCATTCCCAGCTTCACCCATGGCCAATACAACGGAAGTTACTGGATTTTTCCATTTATTTTTACAGCATATGTATTGCAGCATTAGTAATACAAGTTGGAAGAGAACAGTGCATAACACAATGACCACATCTTCCAACAGTCACAATCATGGAAATCAAAAAGGAGTCAGTCTTCAAAAGCTGGCCATACTCATTACAAGCTGGTGACCAACACTTAGGTAGTGTGAGGCGCACATGATTGGATATAAAATGGACATTTTCCATAGGCCCTCGCATTACATACAGTAGTTGTTGGCAAATGTGACCGTGAATGTACAGAAGCTGAACAACGACTCTATAGCATGCGTGGTCACCATCACAAAATGCGCTTTAGCATCAAGAATCCAAAATCCAGTTTTTGTATTGGTGCTATGCCGTCTACACACAACCGTTTTTCATGACGAGAAAAATTCAAATTGGACGTGAAAAACGGTCGTGTGTAGGCTCCAGAGTATTTTTCCTCAACGAGAAAAATGCCCGAATTTTGCGCTATTTTTTCTCGTTGTTTTTCACGTCGTGAAAAACGGTCGTGTGTACGCTTTTACGAGGGGAAAAAAACGTGCATGCTCAGAAGCAAGTTATGAGACAAAGAAATTAGCAAAAGCAGCCCAAAGGGTGGCGCCATTCGAATGTAACTTCCCCTTTATAGTGCCGTCGTATGTGTTGTACGTCACTGCGCTTTGCTCGAGCATTTTTTTTCAAGAACGTCTGTATGCAAGGCAGGCTTGAGAGGAATCACGACAAATCACGACGAGAAAAACATTGTTTTTTTGCATGACATTCTTAACGGTCGTGTGTACGCAGCATTAGTGTAGGACTTACTGGACAAAGCGTCCTGTCCTTCTGACAAAGATTTCACCAGGCTAGAATAGTAATGAGCTTGGGTTCAGTTCGAACCTAAGTTTGGAAAAATCCCAGAAATAAACTGTCAGGAATTTTGGAAGTAAGCTGTCATTCCTGGGCCATTGAGCTGCAGGTGGGGGATTCCCCATCCTGCAAGTGCATGTAAACAAAGGAGCGAGGATACTCATGACATATTTTAACTAGTATGGTCATATAGCCATATGAGGTTGATGACACTGACTACATATGCATATGTGGCCATATTGGGTCAATGTCACTGTCCTCATATGGCCATATGAAGTCAATGATGTCCCAAGCATCCCCACCCCCCTTTGTTATGTGCAGCTCTTTGGGTTGGCAATAACAGCTTGCTTCCAGGTTCAGCCAAACATGAGTTCAGACCAAACCCAACTCCGAACCCAAGCTCATCCCTAGGGAGGGAGTAGGGGAAGATTTTCACCAAGGACACCGATGCCAATAAAAAAAACTGACTGGGGTTCTAACTACGGTTGCACCGATACTGGTATCGGTGCCAAAACTGAGAATTTGAACAAGTATCGGTACTTGTGTAAATGCACCGATACCTGAAAAAGTCCAATAATTGGAGCGGTCATAAAAAAAAATAAAAAAAAACATCTGGCAATGTTTATTAAACAACATTGCTCAGCCGCTAATAAAAAGAAACAGTGTTTCTTTTTGTATCTTCCTGTTTCTTCATCTGCAGATCAAAGGGATGAACAAACGTTCTTCTGTTCAACCCCTTAATTAACTCATTATTTTCTTGCTTTTTTTTGTTCATGTCCATTTTATAAACGATAAACAATAAAAACTTTTTTTGTTTACTTTGTTTGTTAATATTTTTTATATATATATATATATATATATATATATATATATATATATATATATATATAAACATTTATTTACACATTTCACATTGAAAAAGTACAAAATTAAAAAAAAAAGATCTATTAATTTAATTTGTAAATAACTTTTCAATGCTTTGTACCATTGCTGACAGATAAAGTGAAAACAAAACAGTTGTGGTAGGTATCGGTAATTGGTATCGGCGAGCACAAAAAAAAAAAGTATCAGTACTCGTACAAAAAATGGTATCGGTGCATCCCCAATTCTAACCTTCCCCTACTGTAAAATGTTTTTACTTCTACCTGTGTTACTGTTGGAGGTTTACTCTAATTACTGTCTGAAACTGTTGTCCTACTAATGGAGCCCCAGATACAAGTAAAACCCAAAACTTTTTTTTAACGACATCTGCATACTTTTTTTTCTTGTTTTGTGCATCTAGCCAAGTGCTGCTTCTTCAATTATCTTTCACAGACCACTTACCTGCTGGGCTCAACCAAAATATCATCAGGGGTAAGAGCGGTTCCTGCGTCCGCCTCCTTCCTCAGTGCGCGCTGTTCTAGTTTTTTCTCTGCTCTAAAATAAGAAAGAAGATTTTGGAAAATTACCAAAGCTAACTATATTCTATTGTATCAGTCTCAACATCTCTAAGTCTGACCATACGCTATATCAGTGGTTCTCAAGCACCAGGCCTTGGCCCACTGCCATCCTGTGGCCTCCCTCCTCCTAGGTAGGGTGACCAGACATCCCCGGTTTCCAGGGACAGTCCCCTGAGGACAAGTCTTTCCCCGGTTTGGATTTGAACAGGGGCTGGAGCAATTTAAAAGACAGTCAGTGCAGAATACAAATAAAAAAAATCTGAAATACACCCTCCCCCCGCTCCTACTAGCTTAGGGGGGTGTATTTTTTCCATTATCTGTGCCCCTTTATGATGATCATGTGCTGGTCGGACGGAGGGAATATTTCTTCAGTTTCAGGTGCATGCCCATTCAGCTCCGCTCACGTGTTCTTCTGCCTTGGCTCAAGTCCCAGCCAGCCGCCTGCCTATCTCCTTGCCTTCCCTGGCTGAGTGATCTTCCTCTGCTCCCCACCCAGTAGTAGCCAGGGCCCAGAGAGTGGGACTTGATGGGCTGTGAGGCGTTTGGTGGTGGCAACAGGCAAAGAGTCGCTGATTGCCGCCATTACTAGTAAAAATAAAAAACTATATGTCCCCGGATTTCATTTAAAAAATCTGGTCATCTTACTCCTAGGCCTTGACTTAGCTGCAGACCCCTAACTTCCCACAATGCCTCCTTAGCTCTCATTGTGCCACCTAACCTCCCACAGTGGTCCACAATGCTCCTTAACCTCTCACAGTCCCCCCAGGCTCCCTAGTTGCTCTAAGGACACACAAACCTCCCATAGTGCTTCTCAGCCCTCTGCAGTGCCCACTAGCTAGCTAAAGAGTCTCCAGCCCCCCTTAGTGCCCCCAGTAGTGTCCCACGGTGCCCCCAGACCCGTAATACCCTTCAGTCTCCCACATTGCCAGCCCTCTCCAGAGACCTATCCCTCACAGTTGACCCCAGTTCTATCCAGAAACCTAATTTCCTACATGGCCACCAATTCTAATTTCACTAGGCCGATTATTGTCATCACTCACCCTTCAGGAATATTGAGGTATTTGTGAGGGACTAATCCCCGCATCCCTGATAATTCCCCTTTCCACCAGTCCCCGGATGCTTTGCAGTGAAGTAGGATTGTGTCCCCCTTCTTGAAAGACAGTTCCTGCGGCGTCCGGGCTAAATAGTCAAACTTTGCTGTGGCCTCCACTGTGTCCAATTCTGTAAAGTACCAATGTATTAACGGAAAGTTGCTAATTTGAACATGATCAGCAATTAAACTATAACAACATGAATGTAGGTAGAGTCGTAACACCTTAATTGCCTTACTATGAAGGCGAATAGCAAATTTACTATTATATTCTATATTTATGCCGTACAATGCAGAACCAAGAGTCATGCACTGTACGGCAGGATAGCGCGTAGCGAGAGCGCACCCACAACCTGAATATGGACAGTGAAGGAGAGCGCCAACTCCTGGATGAGCAAGGAAGAAGATACATTTTTGTACTTATTTCTCCTCTCCCCTAGTCTAACAAGTATTTAACCCATGCAGGGGAGAACTCCATTGCATGGGTTCATTTGAAAGCAGCTCAGAGATGGGTTATAACCATAATAATACTTAAAGTTGAGGTTCACCCAAAAAGTAAATTTTTAACATTGAATTGAGGCTCGTTTTGTCAAGGGGAATCTGGTGTTTTTTTTTAAAATCAAAGCAGTACTTACCGTTTTAGAGAGCGATCTTCTCCGCCGCTTCCGGGTATGGGCTGCGGGACTGGGCGTTCCTATTTGATTGACAGGCTTCCGACAGGCTTCCGACGGTCGCATACATCGCGTCACGATTTTCCAAAAGTAGCCGAACGTCGATGCGCAGGCGCCGTATAGAGCCGCACCGACGTTCGGCTTCTTTCGGCTACCCGTGACGTGATGTATGCGAACGTCGGAAGCCTGCCAAGTGTTCTCATTTCTTACCATTGGGCTCTGGGTCCAAGCTACTATCAATAAAATGAAAGTGAATCCTCGTACACACGCTCGGTTTACTCGGCAAGAACCAGCAAGAAGACTGCTGGCAGAGCTTTCTTGCTGAGTAAACCGAGCGTGTGTACAAGGCTTTCGGGTTTCTCGTCAAGAAAACTGCCTAAAATCTCGACGAGAAAAGTAGAGAACCTGCTCTCTCTATTTTCTCGTCGTGATTCTTGGCAGCGTTTTCCTGCCGAGAAACCCGAGAGTGTGTATACTTACCTGTCGCCGTGGAAACCCGCACATGCTCGAAATGACTTTGACGCATGCGCGGTAGCTTCCTAGGCATAGGTAGGGTGCAGCAAGATGGCAGCGACGGCATCTAATGTGACGAGCGCATGCTCGTCGTACGCAATGACGTTACCGCGTTCTTGCCATTCAAAAGAACCGTGGTTCTTTTGAATGGAATGTCTGTACACTCGGGCGGCGAGGGATTCTTGCCAAGAATCTCGTCAGGAAAAACAAGGGTTTTTTCCGGACGAGATTCTGGCCCATGTGTACAGGGCTTCAGTCTTTCCCCAAATTAAGTGAGGACAGACTGAGATTCCTCTCAATAACATACAATGCAGAAGCCAAGCTTCTAGATCTTAACTTCTTTGTTAGGAGAGAGCGTTCAACCCTTTTACTGCCACTGCCGTATGCCATATGGTACCTGCAGACGCCAGGAGCCACCAGGAGTGTGTGTAAATCTGGCAAGCTGACTGTCGCCTGTCAAAAGGAAGCATTCGCTTCCACATGCCCCCCGTAAGTGCAAGACCGTTAGAATCGATCTGCCATCTGCACTCCATTTGTTTCAATGGAGAACAGGCGAGATTTCAAAAACCCATCACATGGGGGACCTTTTTTCCCATATAAGATGAAAAATAAAGTTTAGTGAAAAAAAATGTAAAACAAAAAAGTGTAAAAAATGAAAGTTACAACAAAGCACTTAAAGCGGAGTTCCGCTGAAAAAATTGAATACAATTAAAAGTCAGTAGCTATAAAAAGTGTAGCTGCTGACTTTAAATAATTAGACACTGACCTGTCCCACGGTCCAGCGATGCGGGTGTACAAAGCCTCGCTCCTCTCCCCCTCCTCTGCACGGTGCAGGCATTCTTACTGTGGGGCACCCGGCTTTGGCTTCACCTCCAGGCATGCACTGCAAATGCACGAGCCACGCTACGTGTTGTGAATGGCCGGGCAATCTTCTGGGACACGTCACAGGTCCCAGAAGATTGCTCAGCCATTCACAGCATACAGCACGGTTCGCGCAGGGAGGGAGGGGGTAGAGGTGAACTTCCTTCCGGCGCAACAGACCCCCGGGAGGAAGTGGGAGCTGGGTGCCTCTAAAAAGAGGGTATCCCACCCCCATAAGTGGAACTCCACTTAAAGAACCCCCATAAAAAATGTTTGGGCCCTGCCCCCCCACATACAAGCAATAATTTTAGGCCATAATTCATGGGTGATTCTACACATATAGATAGATAGATTAGATACATAGATAGATTTTAAATAGATAGATTAGATAGATAGATAGATAGATAGATAGATAGATAGATAGATAGATAGATAGATAGATAGATAGATAGATTCTTACCGTCCTCACTGACACCCATTTCTTGGTGCATCTCCTGGTCACTTTCTTCAATGGTGACTTCCAGGGCTAATGCGTCGCTGCAATAAAATTTGCAAAATTTATTTTTAGGAGCAATAAAAATCATATATACATTAAAGGGGTTGTAAAGGTTCATGTTTTTGCACCTTAATGAATCCTATGCATTAAGGTGAAAAAACATCTGATTACAGCCCCCCGTTTTACTTACCTGAGCCCTGGAAAGTCCCGCATCACGAATGCGCGCTTCCTTTGCCCGGGCTTCTTGGCTCTTCATTGGATAGATTAATAGCAGCGCAGCCATTGGCTCTCACTGCTGTCAATTAAATCCAATGACACAGGCACCGGGGCTGGGGCCGAGTCCTGTACTTGGCGGCTATGTACGCCAAATACAGAACTCAGGAGTGCGCCCGCAAGGTAACCCCCTTGGGAGAGCGTTTCCCAGAGGGGGGTTATCTGAGGCGGGGAGGAGCCGCGAGCACCACCGGGGGACCCCAGAAGATGGTGTTCGGGGCCACTCTGTGCAAAACGAGCTGCACATTGGAGGTAAGTATGATATGTTTGTTATTTAACCACTTCCAGACCGCCGCATGTACATATACGTCGGCAGAATGGCACGGACAGGCACATTGGCGTACCTGTACGTCCCTGCCTAGACGTGGGTCGGGGGTCCGATCGGGACCCCCCCCCGGTACATGCGGCGGTTTCCGTGGCTTCAGGAGCGATCCGGGACGAGGGCGCGGCTAGAAACGCTCCCCGGAGCTGAAGAACGGGGAGAGCAGTATATAAACACGGCTTCCCCGTGCTCCACTGTGGTGGCTGCATCGATCGAGTCATCCCTTTTATAGGGAGACTCGATCGATGACGTCAGACCTACAGCCACACCCCCCTACAGTTGTAAACACACACTAGGTGAACCCTAACTCCTACAGCGCCCCCTGTGGTTAACTCCCAAACTGCAACTGTCATTTTCACAATAAACAATGCAATTTAAATGCATTTTTTGCTGTGAAAATGACAATGGTCCAAAAAATGTGTCTAAATTGTCCGCCATAATGTCGCAGTCACAAAAAAAATTGCTGATCGTCGCCATTAGTAGTAAAAAAATAAATAATAAATCTATCCCCTATTTTGTAAACGCTATAAATTTTGCGGAAACCAATCGATAAACACTTATTGCGATTTTTTTAACCAAAAATAGGTAGAAGAATACGTATTGGCCTAAACTGAGGGGAAAAAAAATGTTATATATGTTTTTGGGGGATATTTATTATAGCAAAAAGTAAAAAATATTGATTTTTTTTCAAAATTGTCGCTCTATTTTTGTTTATAGCGCAAAAAATAAAAACCGCAGAGGTGATCAAATACCACCAAAAGAAAGCTCTATTTGTGGGGAAAAAAGGACGCCAATTTTGTTTGGGAGCCACGTCGCACAACCGTGCAATTGTCTGTTAAAGCGACGCAGTGCCGAATTGTAAAAACCCCTTGGGTTATTTAGCAGCATATTGGTCCGGTCCTTAAGTGGTTAAAACAGTTTTAACCTTTAGCCCACATTCACACTACAACGCGGCGTATTTTGCCGCGACAAATTGCGGCGTATTGTGCCGCGATAAAACGGGTCGTTTTAAACTTTTTTTTTTTAACAACACATTGTTGTCTATGCCGAACGCCGCCTGAAAAAAAGGGTCCGGGACTTTTTTTCAGGCGGCAGGCGTACGGCGTGAGATGTGAACCATCTCCATAGACAAGAATGTGAAATCTCCCCTCCAGCGGCACGAGCGTCGGGCGTCTGGCGTGAAAACGCCTAGATGTGAATGGAGCCTTACAACCACTTTCCCTCAGGCTGTAATGCAAGCAAATAACTATATGTGCACTATAATATAGAGACAGTGACTGGTCATGGTCACACTCTCTACTCACCAGTATTCTTCATCCTCTTCCACCGTCATACATTTCTCATACACGGGACCCTCCAGTTCTGCTTGCCCTGGGAATATCCGTTCTTGATAAATAATAATTGTCTTTACAACTTCATTAACGTGAGCCTGAACGGATACTGGATCCTCCCCCTCGGGGATAGAAACCAACGTAGGGCCAAAGCACACGGCCAGGTTATAGGGGTCCATCATGTTCTCATCACTGTATTGTGACAAACTTGAGAAAACAGAAACAGGGAAACAAAAGATGTGAACCTGTCATTTAGGATCAACCAGGTAAAGGATCAGTTCATCAAAAACTTGCTTTTAAAGATGTAAAACAGTAGGACCTAATTACAAGGATATCATTGGCTGCTTGAAACCAATTAACATCAAACTCATGGGTCAAGGGGGACAGGGGAGTGGGTTTTTTTTGGTGGGGACTTTAACGGCACTGATAGGAGACGGTATAATAAAAATTAACAATATTTATTGAACATAAAACAATTACAATAGAAGGACATTTAGGGACAGGCCCCACATTGCACATCAGAAAAAAAAAAACGACTGTGTCAAATGAAGGAAGCCAGTGACCTTGACCGGTTTCGCGGATGTACTGCTTCTTCAGGAGGGATTTTCTAAAGGATATTCATAAAACTAGTAAATGAACAAGCAAAAAAGTACAGAATATGTAAACATTTTGTTAAAAACACAGCAGCAAGCTACTTCACACTGTTCCCCTGACCTCACATACCATACACATATACCCTTTTTCCTTCCCCTCACCCTCTCACCTCCAATCCCACCCCATCACACCCTTTCCTATCTCCCACACTTCTTCACTCATCAGCTGGTGTCCAACCTCACACAAGTATCTTTTATCTTCAATTATATTATATTCATTACACCTTTCACCTCATCAGAGCCCGTTCTAACCTAAATCCCCCTCCATGCGCCAAAGAAGGCAACAACCAGGCCCCGCGCTTGATCATTGTGACCAATCTGGGTGAGTCTTTTCTCCCTTGAGTAGCTTGCTGCTGTGTTTTTAACAAAATGTTTACATATTCTGTACTTTTTTGCTTGTTCATTTACTTGTTTTATGAATATCCTTTAGAAAATCCCTCCTGAAGAAGCGGTACATCCGCGAAACCGGTCGAGGTCACTGGCTTCCTTCATTTGACACAGTCGGTTTTTGTTTTCTGATGTGCAATGTGGGGCCTGTCCCTAAATGTCCTTCTATTGTAATTGTTTTATGTTCAATAAATATTGTTAATTTTTATTATACCGTCTCCTATCAGTGCCGTTAAAGTCCCAACCAAAAAACCCCCACTCCCCTGTCCCCCTTGACCTATGAGTTTGATGTTAATTGGTTTCAAGCAGCCAATGATATCCTTGTAATTAGGTGCTACTGTTTTACATACTAAATGGGATGTTGGCACATCTTACTATTTTTACCATTATCCTAAAAGAGGCTATACTCTCCCCTTTTCAGTCGCTTTTAAAGATAACGTAAATTACCTCCTGCATTAAATGACTGGATAAAGTTCCCATTGCTATTATTGTGAAAACACCTCAATGTTGTGTCCAATACATGGGATTTCCAATGTATTTTCACATGCCAAGGAATGCAGCAGGAGAAGAGATACTATATGGTGATATACAGTGCATTGAAAAAGTATTCATACCCATTGAAATTATCCACATTTTGTCATGTTACAACCAAAACCGTAAATGTATTTTATTGGGATTTTTTGTGATAGACCAACACAAAGTTGAAGGAAAAGGATAAATGGTTTTCAATTTTTTTTTTACAAATAAAATATCTGAAAAAAGAGTGGCGTGCATTTGTATTCAGCCCCCTTTACTCTGATACCCCCAACTAAAACCTAGTGGAACCAATTGCCTTCAAAAGTCAACTAATTAGTAAATAGAGTCCACCTGTGTGTAATTAAATCTCAGTATAAATACAGCTGTTCTGTGAAGCCCTCAGAGGTTTGTTAGAGAACCATAGTCAACAAACAGTCTAAGGAACACACCAGACATGCCAGTGATAAAGTTGTGGAGAAGTTTAAAGCGGGGTTAGGTTTTAAAAAAATAGTCCAAGCTTTGAACATCTCACGGAGCTCTGTTCAATCATCATCCGAAGATGGAAAGAAAACGGCACAACTGCAAAACCTACCAAGACATGACTGTCCACCTAAACTGATAGGCCGGGTATGAAGAGGTTTCATCAGAGAAGCAGCCAAGAGGCCCATGGTAACTCTGGAGGAGCTGCAGAGATCCACAGCCCAGGTGGGAGAATCTGTCCACCGGACAACTATTAGTCGTGCTCTCCACAAATCTGCCCTTTATGGAAGAGTGGCAAGAAGAAAGACATTGTTGAAAGAAAGCCTTAAGAAGTCCTGTTTGCAGTTTGCGAGAAGCCATGTGGGGGATACAGAAGACATGTGGAAGAAGGTGCTTTGGTTAGACAAGACCAAAAGGGATCTTTTTGGCCTAAAAGCAAAACGCTATGTGTGGCGGAAAACTAACACTGCACATTACCCTGGACACACAATCCCCACCGTGAAACGTGGTGGTGGCAGCATCATGTTGTGGGGATGATTTTCTTCAGCAGGGACAGGAAAGCTGGTCAGAGTTGAGGGGAAAATGGAAGGAGCCAAATACAGGGCAATCTTAGAAGAAAACCTGCTGGAATCTGCAGAAGACTTCAGACTGGGATAGAGGTTCACCTTCCAGCAGGACAATGACACTAAACATACAGTCAGAGCTACAATGGAATGGTTTAGATCAAAGCATAGTCATGTGTTAGAATGGACCAGTTAAAGTCCAGACCTAAATCACATTGAGAATCTGTGGCAAGACTTGGAAATTGCTGTTCATACGCTCTCCATCCAATCTGACAGAGCTTGAGCTATAGACGAACGAGCTAAAATGAGTGTTGGCCTGCGTCCCATGACAACCAGAGTCTACCAGCACCTTGTGACGGCTGTACGGAGGACCGGAGACTGTCAGTAGCACAGAGGCCGGGAATCGGAACACCATAGACGGAGTGTACCGGAGAGGCGAGGCCTAGTTGGGTGAGAGGGCACCTGCCCAACAATATACTGTGTTATGGGAAGTGGTAGCCTATAGACCCACTATCATAGCCTGAACTTTACCACGCCACATGCAGGAATACATTGCATTCAGCAGTAACTGTGTATTATAAGGATTGGCGCCTGTGTCGCCCGTTCGCCACGTTCATCTTGAATGCTTACTTTCTTCGTTATACTTGTTGGATTACAAATTATTAACGCGCACCACCTTAAGCTAGCGAAGACTCCCATTCACTGGAAGGAACTATTCTGATTAGCTGAGCTGACACAGTAGGACACGTGTTTGAGAGTCACCCACCAGGAGGAGCCAAAGAGCCTATAGACTCATATACATGGTATATTTAGCATAGACTCAAGTGTACAGCATTGCTGCTCCTGAGAGCTGGGTGAGGCCAGGTGGAGAGGTGCTCCGGTGCTTATAGTGCTGCATTGGAGACATCCCTCCGCTGTGTTCTTACACAGCTCTTATATTGATCTGCCTTGTTTGGATTTGTTAATTAAACCTCTAACCATTGACTCTTGCAGGGCCCTGTAGGAAGTCAACTGTGGTGTATTTACTTCTGTGCATTTTCCTCTATTAAGTAAATGCTTTTGACTAAACAGTACTTTGTGTGGAGCCATATACATTACCACTTAGACAGGTGAATGGTATCAGGTAATAACAGTCAACTGTATTTTATTATTGTACGATAACATTGTGGTCCCCAACAGCCAGTGGGGTCCACAATCGTTGTGTGTTCCAGTTGTGCAAAGGGAGGGTTTGAGCCAAACTATTGGGGTGGATAGACAGAGGGTAGACCCAAAATCTAAACCAACAGCTTCTTCGGGGGTAGTGCTACATATATATAATCTTTCTGGACATTTATTTTTTTTTCCCACTTGATTTTGTTATAAATAAAAAATAACTTCATCTTATTTAATAGTGATTATCTTATTTCACTCACTTCTGATAATCAAAATGTATTTCTATTTGCAGTGACCGTTTTGCATGTTGGTTTCCATTTTTTTTCACATATACACAATGGCGCAACACTTATTACTTACTGTTATTCAGTAGAGAGGATATCCTCTTGTGTTTGCTGCTTGCATATTTTTAATTTTTTAGCACATTTTGTGCGGTTTTCCCCTATTTAAATAATTCTTTAAGATGAAACCTACGTGTTATCTTGTTGATCACAAGCGTCTGTTTAGTATAACTGTTAAAGCCTGGTTCACACCTATGCATTTTTTAGCGCATTTTCAGTTTTGCAGAAACACACTACAGTCCATTTAACACGGTTTCCTATGGGTCATGTTCACATCTGTGCAATCCCTCCATTGGCTCCCACCCAACTAATTAAATTCCAATTACCAACAAGTTACAAAGCCATCCACAACTCTGCCCCAAGTTGCATCACTAGCAACGTCCAGATAAAAGAGGGAAATTTCCTTTTGGCGAACTGGAGCTGGACAGAGGAACGGAAGAACAATATCCAAGTTGATCTGAAAGGCAGAAACTACCTTAGGCACGAAGGAGGTCCTGGGCATCAACATCACCTTGTGCCTAGGCAAAACCTTCAGACGCTTGCCTCATAGAGGTAAGGTAATGGCTATGGCTACAAGGTGATGTTAAGTTCTAGAGCACAGAGAGAACCAGATTCAGATACCATCGAGACACAGGGGAACGGACCGGCGAAAAGTGCCAAGGGAGCCCCTCTGTACAAAAGTCTGAGAGGCAGAAACCTGTCATCTGATAGTTCTAAAGGCAAGAACTGGTCCAGACCCAGGTGCAGGATGGAGCAGATTCATCCTATGGAGAAACTTCCAGGGTGGAAGCCCTGAGGCCCCGTACACACGGCCGAGAAACATATCGTTTTGCTCGTCGAGTTCCTTGTGAAGCCGCCGAGGATCTCGGCGAGCCAAGTTTCCCCGTTGACTAACGAGGAAATAGAGAACATGTTCTCTATTTGGCCCGACGAGATCCTCGTCGGTTTCCTCTGCCGAAAGTGTACACATCACCGGGTTTCTCGGCAGAATGCGGCTCCGATCGAGTTTCTGGCTGAATTCTGCCGAGAAACTCGGTCGTGTGTACGGGGCCTGAGACTCACACAAAGTGAAATATGCCTTCCATGTCTGATAATAGACCTTACATCTGCCTTGGCTAGTCTGGAGAAATAGTGAATGGATCCTTCGAAGCAGTCAAAAATTAGGTTTCAGGACAGGGAATGCATAGATCTTGGTGTACTGATCCTCATGCCGCGTACACACGGTCGTTTTTTGTCTTGTAAAAAAACTTCGTTTTTTCTCATGAAAAAAAACGAAGTTTTTCAAACTTAATTTTAAAAAACGACGTTGCCTACACACCATCGTTTTTTCAAAATGCTCTAGCAAAACGCGGTTACGTACAACACGTACGACGGCACTCTGTTCCATTCAAGCTCGCGTCATAACTTGCTTCTGAGCATGCGCAGGTTAAAAAACGTTGTTTTAAACGTCGTTTTAGCCCACACACGATCATTTTTTATGACACAAAAAACGACATTTTGAAAAACGACATCAAAAATTTAAGCATGTTCGAATTTTTTTTTGGTCGTTTTTTAGAAGACAAAAAAACGACATAAAGCCCACACACGATCATTTTAAATGACGTTTTTTAAAACGTTGTTTTATTTCATCACAAAAAACGACCGTGTGTACACGGCATTAGAGTCACCAAAGCCTTCACTGCTTCCACTAGAAGATTCCGATACTTTTGTGTCAAACCATTCAAGGTTCAGGATCCATCTGATTCACTGTAAAATCTTGTGGAATGTTCTCTCAACAAGATGTTGTCCAAGTATCCCACAATGGGGATTTTAGAGGAGTGCAGCAAGGCTAGGGCTAGCACCTTAGGGAATAGGGATGAGCTTTGTGTTTGAGTCGAATGTTCGTCGAATTACGGACATTATGGGCCGTTCGCGCCAAATTTGAGTGGCGTGTCACGGCCCATAATTCACTGCGGCATCGCAGTGCATTGCTGGCCGATGATTGGCCAAGCATGCACTATGACCCGCATGCTTTGGCCAATCACAGCGCGCAAAAAACAGAGAGCCATAATTGGCCAAAACCAGGGTGGCTTTGGCAAATTATGGCTCAGGGGGTTTAGTACACCCCCCCCCCCCACAATATAAGGCCGCCTCCTTGACGGCCTTGTGTAGTGTGTTTTGGTGGTTAAGACAGAGACAGAGAGAGAGAGAGAGAGAGAGAGAGAGAGAGAGAGTGTCAATATTTTTTTTAGTTAGATAGAGCAGGCAGGCGAGTCAGTTTCAGTTACAGTGTGTAGAGGATATATATGCATCCCAGGTGTTGTATATATATTTATACACTGTATTGAGTTTAGCTAGATCCACTCTTCCTAATATACTGACAGGCAGGTGATTGTGAAAACACACAATAATCCGCGATGATGGTGTAAAAAAGCTGCTGCTGGAAAAACCACCTCCTGCGCTGGTACTAGAAAAGATTGTACCCTGGGCAGGCCTACAGTTTTGTTTTTCAAAGTCCAATCCTTCTGTAGGCAGCAATATACCCAAAGGTTTAAGACTTCCTGTTTCCGGGCAATCATCAAGAGAGAATTTTTTTCTCATTGATACCCCTTATAGTCCTGTGAGTGCCCACATAATTTCTAATGTGTATGCATGGGCATCTGGGCCATTTTGATTGACATGGAGTGCAGGTAACACTTGTCGACATTTTATATATAAAATATATGAAAGGTAAGAGTTTTTATACAGAGTTTTCACCCTGCAATGTCGATTTATTTGGACATCCTTGACTTGCCAATACAGATGAAAAAATACTACATATCTCTACTTTGGATGTAAAAAATATAAAAAGTCAGTTGATTTTACTTGTTAGCTGATGGAATTCTCTGCAATCAATAAAGTCATGATCATCCATGATCAACCACACTTAGAGTAAGTGTTCTGTTGCACAGTAGTGATCTCTTTATGGTCTAATGAAAAAGAATAGTCAATAATCCACTGAAGTATGGCAGGCCTTAATTGCATGCCAAGTGCCCTGGGGAGGGGGTAATATATGTCCATGTGTGTCTCTAATTAAAAAAGCTACGTATGCTGCTTTCAAGCTACCAGTGAATTATGTTTTGTAGTTGCATTAATAAATGTTGGTAAAACAATCAGTAAACATACGAAATTCGTTTTTTTTTTTTCCCTTTTCCTAAATTATTTTTATATCCTCTTGCAAGGTGGCTTTGAACGTGTTGGAAAATTTGACTACTGCAAAAAGAGTCAATTCCCTCGCACAGCTCTGCTTTCATGTAGCACCTGCACATACAATGAGAAGATTTTAGTTGAAAAGACAGGGTATCTTTACAGAATTTAAGTGCCCTCAGGACTTGCCGCTTTAAAACCCTATTGTAGCTTCTTTTATTAACCTTAAAAAAAAAAAAGTGAGGGTATCCGAAGATAAAATAATAAAAACAAGAATTCTCAGTAAATCACAGTCCATCACCTTAGGACTTTAGGAAAAAACTGAGGACTCAGAGTGAGGAAGGGTTAGAAGGTAGGCATCCTGGTGGCATATCCTCAAAAGCTTGGCCAGTGTCCAATCACCCGAAGGTAGGGGCTATTCGGGCCGCTAGCGGGGCAGTTTTACCCCCGCTAGCGGCCAAGAAAGGGTTAAAAACCACCGCACCATGTAGCACTAACCTCCAGAGTAGGGTGACCAGGCATCCCCAGTTTCAGGGGACAGTCACCTGATTGAGGACACTGTCCCCAGACCAAGTCTGTCCCTGGTTTTGTCCCCAGATTGGATTTAATAGGGGGCAGGGGCAATTTCAAAGACAGTCAGTGCAGAATAAAAAAAAATTGAATTACACACCCCCGCTCCGCCGTGCCTACTAGCATAGGGGGGTTGTATTTTTCCCCATTATCTGTGCCCCTTTGATGATTAAAAGGTGCTGGTTGGAGCGGAGGGAATATTTCTTCAGTTTCGGGTGCATGCCCATTCAGCTTCGCTCGCATGTTCTTCTGCCTTGGCTCAAATCCTGGCCAGCCACCTGCCTATCTCCTTGCCTTCCCTGGCAGAGTGCTCTTCCTCCGCTCCCCATCCAGTAGTAGCCGGGGCCCGAAGAGTAAGACTTGAGAGGCTGTGCGGCGGGCGGCGACGGGCAGAGAGCCGCTGATTGTTTGCGAAAAAATATGTCCCCGGATTTCATTTTAAAAGTCTGGTCACCTTACTCCAGAGGGGCCGCCACTGACGATAGACAGGTCACACCCTAGCTGCCTCTTAGCGTCACCAGCCCCAGGAGAACTTGAACCCACCTAGCAAGCGAGGAAAGAACACTGAGCAGGCCTCACAGACATTTATCCCCTCCCCAACCACCTTCTGTGTGCCTCCTTCCAGGGATTGGCTGAGGCATGATAATTATTCGTTACTGGATATTTGACTGTCCCTGTCCTATATGCTGGAAACTTTTCTCAGAAGCAGGACGGAGAAATCAAAACACTCAGCTTAGAAAGCCCTGGCCAGACAAAAACAACAGGTTACTGCTCCATCGACTAAAGTAAAGCCAACAACTAAAATGAGCCTAACAGCCTAACTAGAAGGGGGCACTAGATCCAGGACTTCTACCATCTCCAGAGATCAGGCACGCCCTTGCCAAGTGACAACTACTATGCTCCAACCAACAATGTTTATGCTCCCTGAGGAGCCTACTTGAGCCCTAGTAATAAAATAAAAAAGGAATAAATAAAAAGACATTCAAAATTTTTAAGTTCTGTTTCCCATTCAATGAAAATAAATCAGTACAGTATTCAGCTAGATCTTTTAGGTACAGTGTAGCTAGACCTCTTGGCTAACATACCATCCTAAAGCTTTTTCTATGTTTTTTCTTTAGCTTTGTGTACGTACTGCATGCCAACTGCAATCCCTGAATTCAGCCAAGGCACATAGAGAACTATTCATGTTCAAACCCTTGCCACCTTTAGTGATTGGCATCCCAGCCACCCAAATAAATGATGTCTGTTTTTTTGCAGCCATTTTGCTTTAGTGCATATTGCAATTTAAAGCTAAGCAGAGTTCATAAGGTTGTCTTTACTCCTGGGTTACTTACTGGTTTAGAAAGGCAAAGAGGTATCGTAGTACAAGTGTGACAGTGATGGGCAGCTGTAGCACCAGCTTCTTTAGGGGAATTACTCTATCTTGTGTCTCCAGCTCTGCAGAGAAAGAAGGACAGTGAGATTACACATTATATTTATAACAAGTCATACCTACATATAGGGTCGAAACAACTAATCGATTGTGAAATTAATCGATTACAATTTTCATAATCGATTAATCGGCCAGTAACATAATGGGGTTAAAAAAACAAAAATTATCCCTTTATAGTACAAAAAAGCAAATCGCTACTGTAAATATTACCTTTACTGTCCCACAGTAAAAAAATGAACCCCTAAGACCCGGTTCACACTGGGGCGACTCGTCAGGCGACGCAGCCGCCTGACAAGTCGCGTCCTATTCTAGTGAATAGAACCGTTCTAATAGGAGCGATGCAAGTCGCTCCGACTTAGAAAAAGGTTCTTGTACTACTTCGAGGGCGACTCGGGGCGACCTGCATTGACTTCTATACAGAAGTCATTTTGCAAGTCGCCTTAGATGTCGTCTTCATGTCGCCTGGCCGAGTCGCCCCCAAAGTCGTGCCGCCCCTGTGTGAACCGGCTCTTACAATAGCGATTATTTGCTCTTTTTGTACTTATTTATGTTTTTTTAACCCCATTATGTTACTAAACATCTCAGGCCTGGGTCACACCTCTGTTTTTTGGTGCTTTTTGCAGAAACACAAGGACTTTTTAATGCAAAACATTCCTTTTTTTTTTTTTTGGCTCAATATACTTCAATGAAGAAGCTGCAGAAAAGCATGTAATGTGTTTTTGCAACAATTTGTGTTTTGTAATCTGCCCAACAACAAATTGGCCCAAAAAAAATTAAAATGCATTTTTTTTTTTAAAGCGGGGGTTCACCCTAAAAACATGTATATACCATTACATTCAGCATACTTCCGACATGTAAAGTATGCTGTTTTTTTTTTCCCGCTGTACATACCGTATTATT
This sequence comes from Rana temporaria, assembly GCF_905171775.1. Taxonomy (NCBI): domain Eukaryota; kingdom Metazoa; phylum Chordata; class Amphibia; order Anura; family Ranidae; genus Rana; species Rana temporaria. Next base: position 25,044,519 of record NC_053497.1, on the reverse strand, counting down.
GTTCTTTTCCACCCGGCTTCCGGGTTCTCACTCCCGCGGGAGTAGGCGTTCCTATGCAGCGGCGCAATGTCACCTGGAACTTAGCCCACATGATTGACGTGATTTATAAAAACTTCCCCCCCGGCGGATAAGGTGCGTCACGAGTTTCCGAAAATAGCCGAACTGGGAGTCGGCTTTATACGGAGCCTGCGCACAGACTAGGAGCTGTGTAGAGCTGACTGCGCAGGCGCCGTATAGAGCCGACTCCCGGTTTAGCTGTTTTCGGAACTCGTGACACGCCTTGTCCGCCTGGGGGACGTTTTTATCAAGCACGTCAGTCCCAGGTGACATTGCGCCACTGCATAGGAACGCCTACTCCCGCGGGAGCAAGTACCCGGAAACCGGGTGGAAAAGAACAATAATACGGTATGTAAAGCGGAAAAAAAACAAACAAACAAACAGCATACTGTACATGTCGGAAGTATGCTGAATGTAATGGTATATACATGTTTTTAGGGTGAACCTCCGTTTTAAGGCTATTATCCGATTAATCGAAACAATAATCGGCCAACTAATCGATTTTGAAAATAATCGTTAGTTGCAGCCCTACCTACATATAATGAATGTTGAAAATTACATGTCCAAATCTGTATCATTCTAAGGATGAGGCTCCACGCTCCTGGCAAGGTTCCCCCCTCACCATGTAAGAGACATATGGCCTGCATCTATCTACACTGTGTAGCATTGATTGAGAAATCTGTTAGATATATTTTTTTGTTCAGCACACAAAATATAAGTACACCAGTAAGGCCAGCCCAGTAATATACAATGAAAAAATATGGTTGCTCCCAAATACTGTATACTACAAACACACTTAAAATTAAAAAAATGCAGCGCTAGAAACGCAGCTAGAGCGATATGGAAATCGTTCCAAGGTTCAGGTGAGCCAGTAGGCAAAGTTCATTCACTGCTGCATAGCTCCCAACTGTCCCTGATTTCGAGGGACTGTCCCTGATTTGGAGCAATGTCCCTCTGTCCCTCATTCCTCCTCATTTGTCCCTCATTTTGGTCTGATCTATATAGATGTATAAAAGGTGAACTTTTTATCTATCAAAAAGTGTTTTCCAGGGCTAAACCTTTCATCCGATTTCTAAATTGCTGCATTTGTAAGTTCCAAAGGCCAATATAAAGGAATAGTAGTGATAAAAAAAAAAACACACTTGTGAGTTTAACAAATCCTGTTTTTTTTTGTACAATTCTCCTTTAAGGGGCGTGGCAAGGGGAGTGTCCTATGCCTGCATACTTTTGCTGATAGGTGTCCCTCATTCCCATCTCAAAAAGCTGGGTGGTATGCTGCTTAGACCAGACCAGGGTTTGGGGGCTCTGGTCTGTATCAGTGTGGAGAGCCAGCTGTAAAGAGCAGAAGCCACTCTGTGGATATGGGTGAGAGAGTGGAGCGGCACCACCCTGAGTGCAGTATATTAATTAAAATTCTATGTTTAATAAAAAGTAAGTAATCAACTCACAACTCGCATATCTTTGCCTTATGAAGGAGTACGCATCCTCCGAATGCGAGCTCGACCACGCCTCCCGTCCATCACCTCTGACATGCTTGTTGTGTGACTGGCTTCAGCCTCGGGAACCCCCTGGAGCACCCAGGAACTGCTGACCACCACCGCTGCCCATCTGCCCTTATTTTTATTAAATATTGAATTTTAACTGACATACTGCACTCAGAGTGGCGCCGCTCCTCTCTCTGACTTAAATACACGTACTGGTACACTTAGCATTTATTTATATATTTTAACTGATTGTACTGGTATATGTAGTAAAAACCATAAAAGATAAAAAAATTAAAAAAAGCGTATACTACCAAGTATGTCCTGCAACCAGTTCTTTGGAACATTTATCAGCTTGAATGAGAACAGATCTTGGACAAATTTCTATGGGTCACAGTACATCATTGCTCTTTGTATCATATCATTAAATAGTCAGTCCAACCAAAACTGGTATTTTTTTTTTTTTTGGTGGGTTTAAATTACTCATGGCCTTCATATAGCCCTCTTGGACTCCTGTGGTGAACTTTCCTACTTAAGTTCCCAAGTTTGGGTACATGCCAGTGAGTCAGTTTAATGGCATCTATAAAGTATCTCTAGTCTATATTAAAGACATTGGCCAGGATTCACATACAGCGGCGTATAGTTATGCCGGCGTAGCGTATCGAATATACGCTACGCCGACGTCGCGCAGAGCGGCGAGCACAGTATTCACAAAGCACTTGCTCCCAAATCTACGCTGGGTTCCCTCAGCGTAACTCGTCGTAACTGGCAGTGGGCGTAAGCCATGCTAATGAGGCGTGACCCCATGTAAATGATGGACAGAGCGTCATAAAGATACGATTAACGTACGGCGCGCATGCGCCGTCCCGTGGACGCATCCCAGTGCGCATGCTCAGAATCACGGCCTAAGTTACGTCGAATCACTGCCTACGACTTGAACGTAATCTACGCCCAGCCCTATTCACGTACTATTACGTAAACGACGTAAAATACGACGGCTGTTCCCTGGTCCATACCTTTGCATGAGTTGCACCTCATAGATGGGGAATAACTTTACGCCGGCCGTACGACTTACGTAAACCGCGTATATTAATGCACCGGGCGCAAGTACGTTCGTGAATCGGCGTATCTCACTCATGCATATTCGAATCGTAAATCAATAGGATTGCGGCCAGCGTAAATATTCGCACACGATACGACGGCGTAGGAAACTTACGTCGGTCGGATGAAGCCTATTTTCAGGCATATCTTGCTTTCAGAGTCAGGCGCATAGATACGACGGCGCATATGTGCACTTACGCTGCGTATCTCGAGATACGTCGGCGTAAGTGCTACGTGAATCCGGGCCATCCTTTTTACTCATTCAAATACAACAAAGGGATAGGCACTCACGGAGACTGCACAGCAGATCATGAAACATTTCATTAGGAAACAGTGGCTTTTCCAGGCCTCTGAAGTACAATTTGAGAACCCCGGCTACAGAATCCACATCGTTTCCAGTGTAGCTGGAGTCCAGCGGGTCCTCTCCTGTCAGGAAAAAAAGGGGACAACATGTTATATGAGAACTCAGGACAAACTTCCCGAAAACTTGCATATTGTAAGGTTTTGTGTGCTTAAAGCTTTACAAGGTTACAAATCAGGGGCTAGTAGGTTGGAGACATTTTGTTTACTGCAGGCTGAAGAAAGATGAGCAACCCGAGGAAAAGAAGAGAAGTAATGGTGCACAACAGGAGACTAGATATATGACCAATGGACACATAGAATGACAGCGCAGCGGACACAGGGACTTAATGCTGGACAAATGGAATGACCAATGGACTCAAGGAGCCTCATTAGGCAAAACAAATGCTGGCGGCACACAGGACATGAACACTGGACACATGGAGCACACATGGATAGACTTGCACTGTACACAGAAACTCCACCGGCACAAGGACAGACAGACCAAACACCATATTGCAAACAGAAATAGACTACAACCAGACAGAAGGACAGATCACACAGGAACTATCTAAGGACTAAGGAGTGAAATCAGTACTAGACACAAAGAGCAACTACCACTGGGCACAGGGACATACTACCACTGGACATAAGGAAAGACCTCCACTTAACACAGGCATCAACCACCAATGGAAATTTTGACAGTTCAACATTGGAAACAGGGAGCAAGCACTACCTGACACAGAGCATCCACCACTGGATGCATGGAGCGAACACCACTGGACACATGAACAGACCACCACTGGACAAAGGGATTGACCACCTCAGGACACAGGGAGCAACCATTACTGGCTGCAAGGACTGACCACAGCTACATCCAGGGATGGACCACTACTAAAAATAATGAGATAAGGTATGCACACCAAATACAATAAAGTGGCAAGTAACAGATTAGATCAATGGGCCCTCGTTGCACTGGTGTGATTTGCACCAAGTTGATAATAATATAATAGATGATAAAAATGCAAGTCATTAGAGAGTCAAAAAGAAAAAGTCAAAAACAGAGCTACAAAAAACATGGTCACACAAATTGACAACACTGACAAACACAAAAAAGCATGGTATTTATTAGGGAAAGTACAGAATAGAAGAGTTAAATGGCCACCACTACCAAAACAAGCACAAAGTCACTGCCATTCCGATCACAAACTGCCCACCACCACAGCGATCGAAGGACCAGTATTATACCAAGGAAGTGACTACCGAGGTAGCTAGGAAATGACCACCACAGAAACACTACAATTAGGGAGTGATGACCAGATTAACTCCAATATAGGCAAGAAATGGCTCCACTTTAACACACGGACTGTAGTCTGACAGAGATCAGCAACACTATACAGTATCTCACAAAACGGAGGACACCCCTCACATTTTTTGTAAATATTTTATTCTATCTTTGCATGCGACACTGATACTGTAGATCAAGAAAATGATCATAACCATAGCCAATCACTGACTCCCCTAGACCCAGAGAGTGATACCAACCATAGCCACCTCTAGACTCAGAAAGTGATCCCAAGTGTACCTACCTCTAGACCAGGGGTCTCAAACTGGTGGCCCTCCAGCTGTTGCGAAACTACAAGTCCCATCATGCCTCTGCCTGTGGGAGTCATGCTTGTAACTGTCAGCCTTGCAATGCCTCATGGGACCTGTAGTTTTGCAACAGCTGGAGGGCCGCCAGTTTGAGACCCCTGCTCTAGACCCAGAGAGTGATTAGCACCATAGCCACCTCTAGAATAAGAGAGTGATCCCAACTGTACCCACCTCTAGAACCAGAGAGTGATTAGCGCCGTAGCCACCTCTAGACCCAGAGAGTGATTAGCGCCGTAGCCACCTCTAGACCCAGAGAGTGATCCCAACTGTACCCACCTCTAGACCCAGAGAGTGATTAGCAACATAGCCACCTCTAGAATTAGAGAGTGAACCCAAGTGTACCCACCTCTAGACCCAGAGAGTGATTAGCACCATAGCCACCTCTGGACCCAGAGAGTGATCCCAACTGTACCCACCTCTAGACCCAGAGAGTGATCCCAACTGTACCCACCTCTAGACCCAGAGAGTGATCCCAACTGTACCCACCTCTAGACCCAGAGAGTGATTAGCACCATAGCCACCTCTGGACCCAGAGAGTGATCCCAACTGTACCCACCTCTAGACCCAGAGAGTGATTAGCACCATAGCCACCTCTAGACCCAGAGAGTGATCCCAACTGTACCCACCTCTAGACCCAGAGAGTGATTAGCACCGTAGCCACCTCTAGAATTAGAGAGTGATCCCAACTGTACCCACCTCCAGACCCAGAGAGTGATTAGCATCGTAGCCACCTCTAGACCCAGAGAGTGATCCCAACTGTAGCCACCTCTAGACCCAGAGAGTGATCCCAACTGTACCCACCTCTAGACCCAGAGAGTGATTAGCACCATAGCCACCTCTGGACCCAGAGAGTGATCCCAACTGTACCCACCTCTAGACCCAGAGAGTGATTAGCACCATAGCCACCTCTAGACCCAGAGAGTGATCCCAACTGTACCCACCTCTAGACCCAGAGAGTGATTAGCACCATAGCCACCTCTAGACCCAGAGAGTGATCCCAACTGTACCCACCTCTAGACCCAGAGAGTGATTAGCATCGTAGCCACCTCTAGACCCAGAGAGTGATCCCAACTGTACCCACCTCTAGACCCAGAGAGTGATTAGCACCGTAGCCACCTCTAGAATTAGAGAGTGATCCCAACTGTACCCACCTCTAGACCCAGAGAGTGATCCCAACCACACAGTACAAAACAGATTATAGCGCACACATTCAAGAATGACATTTATCCTGAACACCTGAACATATTCAAAAACATACGGGGGTTTGGTCACACTATATGGACATATAGTGCCAAGCCCGCTTACTGTGACAAAGTACCCGGAATTAGTGGGTCCTACACTAGAAATAGAATGAAAGATCCTGCGTCTCAACCATGGGAGCCAAGCTCCTCTATGTGAAAGAACTGAATGAATTCCTCCTATGCACTGGTGGCCACTAATAAGGAGGTAATGAGGAGGGGGAGGGGTGCTCCAGCCCAAAAAAAAAAAATCGGGGTACTTTGTCACAGTAAGTGGGCTTAGCAATAGATGATCATATAGTGTGACCAAACCCCCGTATTTTTTTGAATATGTTCTGTTTTTAACTAGCCTTGCAGGATAAATGCAATTCTTGAATGTGTGCGCTATAATCTGTTTTGTACCGTTTGTTGGTCTTGTAGCTGCACCATCTTGAATCTAAACGCATTTTAGGGTGTTCCCCCAAATATGTTTTTGTATTTTGATCCCAACCACAGCCACCTCTAGACCCAGAGAGGGAACCCAAATGTAGTCATCTATAGAACTAGAGAAGGATCCTGACCATAGCCACTTCTAGAGCCAGAGAGTGATCCCAAATGTAGTTACCTATAAACCTAGTGAGTAATCCCAACCATAGTCATCTCTAAACCCAGAGAGACATCCCAACCATAGCACCTCTAGACACAGAGTGATCCTGAGCCATAGACACATCTAGATCTACAGAGGAATCCCCAACATAAGCATCCCTAGACCAAGAGACTGAGCATCTCTAGACCCAGAGGGCCATATTCTCGTAGATTTGAGGCGGGCGTAGCCATTTACACTACGCCGCCCCAACTTACAGGAGCAAGTGCTGTATTCCCCAAACACTTGCTCCGTAGTTTGGGGCGCAGTAGTCTAATTGGCCCGGTGTATCCCTGCGTAATTCCAAGGGGGCGGCTTGTATTTAAATTAAGCGCGCCCCCGTGCCGTTCGAACTGCGCATGCGCCGGGCTTAAAATAGCCCAGTGCGCATGCTCCAGTTCTTGACGGAAAACGTCAATGACACCGACGTGTGCGTCATTGAGGTAAAGTCGTAATCAAGAACGACTTAGCAAAACGACGTACCCGACGGGAAAAGACGACGCGGACCCGACGCCATACTTAACATGGCATACGTGGGACTGGCGTAAGGTTACCCCTCATATAGCAGGGGTAACCTTACGCTTACGCAAACGACGTAAGCGACGGTTACGCAACGCGATTTCGTTCGGGAATCGGCGTATCCGGCTCATTTGCATAAACAAATGAGACCTGAACGTAAACGCCACCTAGCGGCCGGCGGCGAATTACATTTAGGATCCGACAGTGTAAGTGACTTACACTAGTCGGATCCTAGCCTAAATACGGCGTATCTTGTTTTGTGAATACAAAACAATGATACGCCGGCGGGAAATTCGATTTACGCCGGTGTATCAGTAGATACACCGGCGTAACTTGTTTGAGAATATGGCCCAGAGTTTCCAGATAGGTATCAATCTATCACAAGCAAACAAAATGAAAAATGACATTGAAAGCTCTTCCATTAAAATAGGTTCCGTTAGTTGGGTATTTCTATTGCAGACCACAGAAGTGCTCATATGCCTTACTGAATGTTATTTTTACACAATGTATCTGAGTTTGAGTTCCTTCCTGTTATCACAGCAGTACCATGCAATGGAATTACTGGCAGGAAGTATGTCAGCTATAAGAGAGAAGTATCTTTCCCCACAATCACACTTATATTTAACAGATATTCAGGTCTGATAATCTGCTGTAACTGATGTGTCACATATATGTTTACTGGTTGCTAAATGACACTAATTTCATGAACACAGTCACATATGGCAAATTAACTCTTTACCAATATGTATGCCAAAATCATACTTTTTATGTAATAAAAATACAGTTCTACATTTTAGTTCTGATATAAGATCATTCACAGGACAGTATGTACAGCATTTTTTTGTTTAATAAAACATAATAATATACTACAGAGTTTTTTATGCTTCTTTGCTTTTACCGCAAAGAACCTTAAAAATCAAGGCAAAATATCCATACACCTCAGAGAAGATATCAGATGCAAGCAATGTCTGCATGTCAAGAAAAGGAGTCAAAGAAGAGAAAATGTCAATGTAGGGCTGGCATGACAGGGGTTAAAGGGGCTTGGGTCAAGGGGAGTCGGCGGAGACTTATGCCACGTACACACATGCAGGATTTCTAACGGGAAATCCCGAGGGGAAAGCCGAGAACCTGCTCGGTCAGTCTTTCCCATACGCAGGGCCGGTTTTCCCGACAGGAAAACTGCCAAAAACCGACGGGTGTTTTTGGGCAGTTTTTCCCGTCGGAAAAACTGCCAGGAGCATACACACGGTCGGGATTCCCTGTCAAAAGCTCACAGTTTTCCCGTCAGGAAAACTGATCGTGTGTAGGAGGCATCACTCGATTGGTGCAGGGGTGGACTGACCATTCAGGCACAAGGGCACTGCCCAAGGGCCCCATGCCACTAGGGGGCACCATCAGGGTTGCCAGCCTCAGTAAAACCAGGGACAGTATGTAAAAATCTGCGTTATAAAAAAAAGCCCAAGATTATAGCTGCCCCACCCCTTCAGTACCCTTTCAGTATGTGTCTGTGTATTCTGTGTGTGTGTATATTGTGTGTCTGTGTATGTATACTGTGTGTATACTGTGTTGCCCCATAATCTATTGCCTGGGGGCCCCATAATCTCCTATTGCCCAGGGGCCCCATAATCTCCTATTGCCAGGGGGCCCCATGTTGTCAGTCCACCCCTGGATTGGTGTCCAGGTTAGGAACGGTTGGAGCTGCAGCAGGGGTTCTGCCTGGGGTGAAAACTTTACTCACACCCAGTTAGTATGGGCAGAAAAGGTACTTTTTAGGGACCCATCTGAAATATGGCTCCCAGTTGTTCGGATGGTTGTATCTGCAATTTGTTGTCTCTGTGTCGGTGGTGTTGCGGCTGAGGGCCCAAATGAAGTTGGACGCAGGTACTTTCTTCTCTTGATGCCTACTGGGACATTGGATGGTTTTTAAGATGGAATTCCGCTCAAACTTGGCTTGCATACAAACGGTCACACAAAAGTTCTCTGAACTTTTGACCGCCAAGAACGCAGTGATGTACAACACTACGACGAGCCGAGAAAATTAAGTTCAATGCTTCCGAGCATGTGTCGAATTGTTTCCGAACATGCGTTGGAATTTTGCGCGTCGGAATTGCTACAGATGATCAGATTTGCCGTCGGAAAAATTTGAGAACCAGCTCTCAATCTTTTGTTGGTGAAATATCCGACAGCAAAAGTCCGATGGAACATACACACGGTCAGAATTTCCGTTCAAGAGCTCACATCGGACTTTTGCTGGTGGAAAATTCCGATCGTGTGTACGGGGCATTAAAGTTCAGGTCTCCTCCTATTGAGGAAGATAATAAAAGGAGTTTTCAGCTCATCTCTATAAGGGAGTTCGTATTTGGTCAAGATCACAAACCTATGATCAATTGTTCCACTGGAGGGAGAAAATTAAGCAACTCGGCACCTGCTGCAAGGTTTTTAAGGCCAGAAAGAGGTGTAAGGGGAAGCCCTCTCGTCAACTTGGCCTTATCACACTTACTTTTTAACTCAACTGTTGGTGCTATAAAAATCCTGTATAACAACAATAAGAATAACCTCCTGAAGTTAAACTTATTAACATATCTATACTATGATGCCAATGACAATACCTATGCCAGGGCCCTGGGCAAAAAAAAATTTGGGGCCCCCAATGCAATTTTGCTCTTTACCCCCATGCCATGCCATGCCATGTGTAAAATAGAAGAACTTTTTAAAACACTGACCAGACCGCATGCCATGTGTAAAATAAAAGAACTTTTTAAACACTGACCAGACCTGCACCTGCAATGCATGCCATGTCACATGGCATGCATTGCAGGTCTGGTCAGTGTTTTAAAAAGTTCTTCCAATTTACACATGGCATGGCATGGGGATAGGGAGCAGGAGCCTGTCTTGGCAAGCTCAGCTCCAGCCTCCGATCAATTCTCCACCGTCTACAGTGACAGTCTGACACACACTGCTAGTGCTAGTCTAGTAGTTTCACTTGACTAAGCATAACAAGCAGGAACCACCAGGCAGCTGCACTCCACTCCGCGGTCTCACTCTGATCTCTCACTCCTCCTCCCCCGCTCCTCCAATCAGATACACTGGTCACTGAACACTGCGCACGCTGCACGCATAGCAAGGGGCAGGGCCAGAGCGTCAGTGGAACTCAAGGCCCCGCCCACCCGTGGCCCTGCCCGCTCCGGCTCCTCGATCTAAAAAAAATGCAGCACTGACACTGGCTGCGCGTGGTGCGCCGCTGATGACAGTGACAGACACTGTCTGTCTGTTTGGGGATTTTCAGCGCCGATTTGTGGGCAGCATGCAGGCTTAACGGGCGGCTCTGCTTTGGGCCCCTAACAGTGACTGGGCCCCTAACAGTGACAGGGCCCTGGTTAGCTGCCCCGTTTGCCCTGCGGTAAAGACGGCCCTGACCTATGCCAATATCTATTAGGATCAAATTTACAAAGCTAACATATTAGGATTAATATCCTTATCTTAAAAAAAGTGGCAGTTCATTTTAGCGGAGTCCAATGGGATCTGAAAATTACAGTCACACAGCTGCCTTAGGTTTGTGGAAGACTTTGTGAATGGAGTTTATTATATATTGTTGTAGCATGCCAACACTAGCACCAGCAGCCTATCGATACAATGGAACCTTGGTTTATGAGTAACGCAGTTAAACATTTTGAAAGACGAGCAACCTTTTTTTTTATTTTTTTATTCTGACTCGGTTGGCAAGCGTCGTCTCACAAAACTCAAGCTAACGGGGTGTGCAGTACAGCATTTGGCCAGAGGTGCAGGGGGCGCCGGTGACACTCGGATCGGTTCAGAGCCGTTTTAAAATATTTGCAATTACTCAGAAATACTCCATTCCTGGGTGTTTTCGAGCCTTTCCAAGGTCAGCCAAGCTGTCCCCGAGGCTCTCCGGCACCCCCCTCTGGCCACATGCGGTATTGCATGCCATTGAATTCAATACGGAACAAATTATTTTGTTTCCATTAACTTCTATGTGGAAACTCTTATTTTCTGTGCTTGTAAATGAGATAACATATGGTGAAATGTGCATGTATTACAGAAAGGTCATTTTAATTTTTTTACAATTCTGTACGATTCCCAATTACCAGGATATTGAACAGAAGATCATTAGGTTACGCACTTATCAGAAGTCCCTCAGCTTCTCAGATCTCTCTACTGCTTACAAGTAGTAAACCTGTACAAATATTCCAGCATTCATCACACAGATATGACTTTAGTTTAGGGCACTGACCTCTCTCGAAGGCACTGCGGATCTCATTAACCTGGCCTTGGGATCCTGGGACGCGGAAAATACCTTCGTGCTGTAAGCCTATAAGTTGGAGGATATATAAGTCACAATTACAAAAAAAACAATAAAAACTTGATACAGCAAAAAAAAAAAAAAAGTACGAAAATAAAAACTTGTTTTACTTTAACTACTTTTTTTTTTACATTTCTTCAGTTGCTTCCTGATATCTGGCCTAGGCCAAAATGATGTCATACATCCCAAGAGTCTTCATGGCCATTTTTTTTTTCCTATCATCTGGAGGAGGAGTTTTCTCAGCTAAGCACACCCTCTTATTCAAAAATAAACTGTGCTAAATTAAAAATGTAAATAAATGATGAAAAAAGTCTATATGCATAAAAAACAAGAAAGTCCACGTAGTGACGTGATATCTGAAGGATCCCTTAATCGTGGATAATTTCACCAAGAAGTCGTGACAGAGAAAAACACCTCCACTTCATGAAATGGCTGCTTACAAGCCCCTAAGACCTCCTATCACGGGAGGTCTATATACCCAGCCAGGGCCTTTGGTCATCCAGGGAGAACGCGTTATTAAGCCTCCACCACATAATGGACTTGGGTTCCAAGAAAAGATAAATAGGTAGATTCAGAAAGAGTTAGGCCGGCTTATCAGTAGATAAGCCGACCTAACTCAGAATCTACGCCGACTTATGTTTAAGTGTATTCTCAATCAGAGATACACTTAAACATATCTAAGATAGGACTGCTTGCGCCGTCCTATCTTAGGTTGCAATATTTCTGCTGGCCGCTAGGTGGCACTTCCATTGCGGTCGGCGTAGAATATGTAAATTAGTAGATACGCCGATTCACGAACGTACGCCCGGCCGCCGCAGTACATTTACGCCATTTACGTAAAAGATAGGCCGCCTAAAATTAAAGCTTGGCCCTAGGTGGCGTAGCCAATGTTAAGTATGGCCGCCGTTCCCGCGTCGAAATTCGAAATTTTTACGTAGTTTGCGCAAGTCGTCCGTGAATAGGGATTTACGTCGTTTACGTACACGTCGAAATCAATAGGCCCGTGCGGCGTACTTAGCCGCAACGCACACAGGGAAATGTAGGCGCCCGGCGCATGCGCAGTTTAAAAATACCCTCAATCACGTCGGGTCAAGCCTCATTACCATTAAACACGCCCCCTTAGACAAATTTGAATTAGGCGCCCTTACACCCGCCCGCTTTAGGCTACGCCGCCGTAACTTAGCAGGCAAGTACTTTGAGAATCAAGTACTTGCCTAGCTAACTTAAGGCGGCGTAGCCTAAACACGCTAAGCTACGCCGCCGCAACTTTGCACCATTATCTCTGAATCTACCTATATGATATGTTTAAGTGTATCTCTGATTGAGAATACACTTAAACATAGGTCGGCGCAGATTCAGAGTTAGGTCGGCTTATCTACTGATACGCCGGCCTAACTCTCTCTGAATATACCTAAAAATCTCCATAGTGTAAAATCTTAAGGTTTATTTAGGCAAAAAAAGATGTTGCACTTACATCAATAAACTCGTAGCTAAAAGACAAGCCGGCCGGCTCAAAATACAGCCCGTAGTCCGGGACTCTGCGGAAACGTAGTGACGGCAGCATGTCGCTCCTCCCTACGCATTTCGTCACAGAGGACGTGTCTTAGACCTCTCGTGATAGGAGGTCCTAGAAGCTGGTAAGCGGCCAATTTCATTAGGTGGAGGTGTTTTTTACTGTCACGATGTATTGATAAAATTATCTATGATTACGGGAACCTTCAGATATCACATAACTACATGGACGTTCTTGTTTTTGTTTTTTTTATGCATACAGACTTTTTTCATAATTGTTTTTTTCATTTAGCGCAGTTTATTTTTAAAATATTGCTTACGGGGTGTGTATATCACATGAAAATTGCAGCTTGTATGGTCACATTAATTTTTGATATCGGTCACATATTGGATAATTGTGATAGCTCTGTAATATTATTTTTGATTTCTAATGTTTGAGTTATGGGCAGATGGATTCCATGAAGTAAATGTTACATGAATCCTCTGCCCTTACTCAAAATGGCCACAGCTAGAAATGATGGGGGGAGATGATTTCAAAGTGAAAGCGGAGGTCCCACTTAAAAACATTTAAATTAAAAGCCAGCACCTACAAATACTGCAGCTGCTGACTTTTAATATATGGACACTTACCTGTCCAAGGTGCACGCGATGTCGGCAGGTGAAGCCGAGCAATCACTCGGCTCTCGGCTGCCCCCGCCTTCATCCTCTGTAAGGGAATCAGGAAGTGAAGTTTTGCAGCTTTACCTCCTGGTTCCCTACTGCTCATGCGCGAATCACGCTGCACATCTTTACTAGTTCCGCTGTGTTCTGGGAGCTGTGTGTCTCCCAGAAGACAGTGGGGGGTACAGAGTAGGCGTCGGAAGTGGCGTAGACCACCGAGGTGACCTATGCCAGGAAATGGGAGCAAATACCTGTATTAGACAGGAATCTGCTCCCCCCTGAAAGGTGCCAAATGTGACACCAGAGGGGGGAGGGGTCCAAAAAGTGGAAGTTCCGTTTTTGGGTGGCACTCCACTAATTAATCAAAAAAATAAAGCTTGGAGACACAGATGGATGGAGGCATTTGCTTTACAGAATACAATTATTATTATTATTAATTTATTGTTATTATTAAATGGCATTTACAGTCTGTAGTGCTCAGGTACAGTTTAGTTCCACCGTAACAGTGTAAATGGGCCCCTAAAGTGTATCAAAACATGAGAACACCAATATAGTATACAGTAGCTTACCAGTCCCTAGACTTCATGCACACCAATGTTTAAAGGCTTTCCCATGCCTGGCAAGCCATAGTTGGCACATACAGCTGACCATACAAGTGCATGGCTGTACGCAAACATACTTGTCTTAATGGCAATGCTCCCAAGCATTTAAAGCGGGGGTTCACCCGAAAAATAAATTTTAACATTAGATTGAGGCTAATTGTGCGAAGCAGAATCGGGTGTTTTTTTTAAATCAATGCAGTACTTACCGTTTTAGAGATCGATGTTCTCCGTGGCTTCCGGGTATGATCTTCGGGACTGGGCGTTCCTATTTGATTGACAGCCTTCCGACCGTCGCATACAGCACATCACGAGTTGCCGAACGTCGGTGCGGCTCTATACGGCGCCTGCGCACCGACGTTCGGCTACTTTCGGGAAATCGTGACACGCTGTATGTGACCGTCGGAAGGCTGTCGATCAAATAGGAACGCCCAGTCCCGCAGCCCATACCCGGAAGACGCGGAGAACATCTATCTCTAAAAATGGTAAGTACTGCATTGATTTAAAAAAAAAACACCCGATTCTGCTTCCCAAAATTAGCCTCAATCTAATGTTAAAAATTGATTTTTTGGGTGAACCTCCACTTTAATCACACATGTGTGTGCAGTGTATTTTCTGAATGCACCAGCGGGCTGCGCCTGCACTGCAAGAGTTAAATGCTCGTTCAGGTCTTGGGGCCGCAAAAGACACTTCCACTGAACACTGCAGATTTTGGAACCAGTCCCTGCAGCCTCTTCCCCCCTATGCTTTAGAAGTCCCCTGATGTCCTCAAAACCAATGCAGAGCCCTGTATTAAACGTGAGCATGCCAAGAAACATTCTACTGCCATGCATAGAAGAAGAGAAGAGCGCCACCTTCTGGGGGAGTGGAGGATCAGGCAAGTAAAACTGCTGTTCCCATTACCTAAACCTAAACTAGCTTGTAGTGCAGGGGCAGCCCCAGTGCATGGCAGGATTTTCCCTTTCCCTGGCGATGAGCTTAAATTACATTTTATTGAACAAAAAAATAAAGGAAATTCACTGGTGTTTTTTCAGTTTTAACCTGAGAGCCGAGTCCAGAACTCCTGTTAACTCAGGTTTGCTCAAGTGCTATAAAGAATATAGTGATTGGTAAAATAAAAATATTTTGTTAGTTGCATCATTTGTAGCCGACAAAAAAAATAATCTTGCCAAAAAATAGATAACAGCGTTCCAAAAATGATTTTCTTACCGTGCAAATTTATGAAGCGGATGCAGCTGGACACGACCCGTGGAATGGCCTCTCCTGAGCTCTGGATGGAGAAGAGAAACGGTATAATACATAATGTACACTGCTCATACCTGCTCGGATAAGACTTATATATATATATATATATATATATGGAAAACATTTTTTTATATATATATATATATATACACATACATACATATATATATATATATACACACACACACACACACACACTTGAATTTTATTTCTATATATATATATATATATATATATATATATACACACATACATATATACACACACACACACACACACACACACTTGAATTTTATTTCTATATATATATATATATATATATATATATATACACATACATACATACATACACACACACACACACATTATATATATATATATATATATATATATATATATATATATATATATATATATATACATATACATATACACATACATATATACATACACACACACACACATACATATATATATATATATATATATATATATATATATATATATATATATTACACACACACATACATATATTTTTTTTAAAACTGGCTTTTTAAGGTATTAAAAAATATATATGCCAAGTCAAGAGAATTTTTTTAATGCCTAAAAAAAATACAAATGTGAATATTTTGATATGTGTGTTAAATTCGATTTGCTCATATACTACAAATATCCCTCTTATATACCATGGCCCAGATTTTCGTATCTGGGCGTAAAACTCAGCATGTATATTTTTTAATACCTTAAAAAGCCAGTTGTATCACTGTTATTGTTACAGGATACTTCACAAACAATTTTGCACATGCTGATTTTTACGACTTACGCAAACGACGTAAATTTTCAAATTTCGACGCGGGAACGACGGCCATACTTAACCTCGACTGCGCCTCATATAGCAGGGGCAACTTTACGCATCGCAAATCTAACGTAAACGTCGTAACTTCACTGCGTCGACCGCGCGTACTTTCGGGAATTCGCGTATTTTGCAAATTTGCATACTCGACGGGGAAAACGACGTCGGCGACACCTAGCGGCGAAAAAAAAAATTGCATTTAAGATCCGACAGCGCAAGAGCCTTACGCCTGTCGGATCTAATGGTTATCTATGCGTAACTGATTCTAAAAATCAGTCGCATAGATACGACGGCCCAGATTAGGACTTACGACGGCGCACATTGCGTTGCGCCGTCGTAAGCCCTTTGAGAATCCATGTTTTTGAAATAATCATTTGGGGATATAGGTGTATAAATAACTCAATTATTTCCACAAATTTCCCATCTAATTTACTTTGTACATTAAAGTCAATTAATAGCATGCAAGTCAATTCCATGGATTGTGATAGGGACAAGAGTGAAATACCGGGCTCCTCGTAAGGAGTTATAGCCAGGTGGAATGTAAAGGAAATCTATACTAATCTAACTACAGTGGAACCTTGGATTACGAGCATAACCCCTTCCAGAAGAATGCTTGTATTCCAAAGCACTCGCATATCAAAGCCACTTTCCCCATAGAAGTCAATGGAAACAAAGATAATTTGTTCCGCATTGACTTCTATTGCATGCAATACCGCTTGTGGCCAGAGGTGAGGGGAGGCCGGAGAGCCTCGGAAATACTCAGGGACAGCTTGGCTGAACTTGGACACCCTCGGAAAGGCTCACAAACACTCAAGAACTGAATGTTTCTGAACCGTTCCGAGTGTCACTGGCGCCCCCAAACCTCTGGCCAAATGCGGTACTGCAGACACCATTGGCTTGAATCCTGCACGTTTTGCGAGACAAAACTAGGCACACTAAGGCCCCCTTCACACTGGGTCGTGTTTCGGGCGTTATTCAAGTGTTTTTCAGGTGAAGCCTCATCTGCAATCCCAACGTGAAAGCCCGAGTGCTTTCAGAGCCCTTTCACACTGCCAGCGCCCGAAAAGACCCTAACGTTTTAGGGCGTTTTTGTAGTGCCTCAGTGTGAAAGGGTAAGGCGTTTTTACAGCGCTTTCAATTCATTTCAATGGAGAGGGGCGTTTTTGCAGCATTTCTTTTCAGCGCCCCAAAAGCTGCTGGAAAGATGCCGCTTGCAGGACTTTTCTCAACGCCCCACCAGTGCAACGCCTTTTTACAACGCTTCCAATTCATTTCAATGGAGAGGGGCGTTTTTGGAGCGTTTTTTTCAGCGCCCAAAACTGCTCCAAAGGGTCCATTGAGATGCATGGAGAGCATTTTTATTGAGCGTTTTAATAGCGCAATTTTTAATGCTAAAACGCTGTAAAAACGATTCAGTGTGAAAAAAAAATGTTGCTCGTCTTTCAAAACGCTCGTTAACCATGTTACCAAGGTTCCACTGTAATACGTGGACTGAGATTCCTGACCCCCTTCTGAAAATACCAGTGACCTGGCAGCATCTGCCTTCAATAACATTAACATAACATCAACATAACATTTAACAGTATTAGCATTCAAAAATAAAAGAGTAGAGAGGCAAGCAGAAGCAAGAGTTACTAAGATGTACCTGAGCGCGGGACAGGTACCTCCGTCTCCTACACGCAGTGCAAAGGGAGAGAACAAAAAAGACAAAAAAAGGATTGGTCTGTAAGAGGTTAACAAGCAAGTACAAGCAGCACAGAAGCTCAGATCCATAAAGGCATGGGAAGGTTCAAGCAAAAGACCATTGAGCTGGCTTATTTATCAATCAAGTTCAGTGTGTGCAGAGACATGTAACGTGCAGAACCTAAGAAAGGCAATCAGCAGTCATCTCTCCACTGATGGCGGCAACAAACCTTATTGACCTCCTGGGTTATGGCGCTTTACACATCCATATGGCCCCTTGCTTAAAGTGTATGCAGACTCAGATTCTACTTTTCAGTAGGTTTGGCTTTATAGCCCTATGTAAGTTTTGACCTTTAGAAAGTTGAAACTTGAAGGAGACTTTTGGGTTGTATGGGGTGCAGATCTGGGGAGAGAGGAGTTTGCCACCCATGTTGCAATGGGATTGACAACTATAGGTTTGTTTTATTAAAAAGCACATCTTTGCCAAGCAAGAACAAGTTTGTATGCGTATTTTTACCACTGTGAGTTTCTATTATTTAAGAGTATATAAAAAAGAGGAAATTAACAAGGCATAGAGCATTAGCCACTCTTTTAAACTAGGAAAATGGAGCGAATCTTATTTCCAATTAAAAAAAAAAACTTTTAATTAGGGGTTATCTGCTCTGTTTTCTATGCAAAAAATAATAATTATATATATATAAAAAAAAACATACATTATATACATTATAAACATACATTATATATATATATATATATATATATATATATATATATATATATATATATATATATATATATATATATATATACACACACATATATATACATATATATACACACACACACACACATAATATATATATATATATATATATATAAAATATTTTAGAAAAAAATATATATAATTTTAGAAAAAAAATATATATATATATATATAATCACACACACATTTTTTTTTCTAAAATATATATATATATATATTAGAAAAAAAATGTGTGTGTGATTATATATATATATATTTTTTTTTTCTAAAGTTATATATATTTTTTTCTAAAGTTTATATATATATATATATATATATATATATATATATATATATATATATATATATATATATATATATATATATATATATATATATATATATATATATATATATATATATATATATATATATATATATATATATATATTCTAAAATTATATATTTATTTTCTAAAGTTTATATATATATATATATATATATATATATATATATATATATATATATATATATATATATATATTATATATATTTATTATTTTAGAAAAAAAATATATATTTTTTTTAGAGAAAAAAAAATGTGTGTGTGAGATATATATATTTATTAGAAAATATATTTTTTAAAAAAATATAATTTTTTTCTAAAATATTATATATATATTTTTGTGTGTGTGTGTGTGTCATTTTTTTTTTGTTTGCATACAGCATAGAAAACAAAGCCGACCACTCATGATTTTTTTTAATTAGTGGCAGGATTTGCGCCATTTTTTCAGTGTAAAAAAAGCGGCTTAAGTGTTTATGCTTGCATCATTCCTTGGTAAATTATATATATATATACATATATACATATATATATATATATATATATATATATATATATATATACACATATATACACATATATATACACACACACAGATATAAAAAAAATGGGAAATTAACAAGAAGTGATGCAAGCATAAAAGCTTGAGCCACTTTTTAAACTGAAAAAATGGCGCGAATCCTGCTGTGAAAAAAAAAAAAAAAAAAAAAAAAAACGTTTTAATCATGAGTGATCAGCTCTGTTTTCTATGCTGTCTCTGTAACATCTAAACCTGTAAATGCTTAATCTGTATTCAAACTCAAAATCTAATATTGTAAAGATAGATAGAGAGATAGATAGATAGATAGATAGATAGATAGATAGATAGATAGATAGATAGATAGATAGATAGATAGATAGATAGATAGATAGATAGATAGATAGATAGATAGATATTGTACAGTATATATTAAACGGGAGCATAAAGCCTTCACCATTCTTTTAAACTGAGAGACTGAGCCTAAGCAAACTTTTTTTTAAATTAGGAGTGATCTACTCTGTTTTCTATGCTGTGTCTGTACCCGGTATCGAGAGCAGGAGACCTGGAGCTGTTTGTTCTTTCTCTCTATGCCTGCCATCTAAACCCCCAACTACTCACTCAGCTGAGAGTGTGAGAGTGAGTGGGAGGAGCAAGGCTGTTAACCCTGCATTTGTTGGGGTCAACAGCCAGGCATATAGGCAGGAACCTTCTTTGTATATATGCAGGCTCTGTCTGTGTAGTGTTTTCACTGCACAGGCAGATACAGGCACATGAGCTTGCAAACCCATTACTCGCAGACATTCACATCCTATATGCCTGTTCCAGGTGGGGATCTGCGGCAGTTTTATATATGGAAAACGATTGCAGTCCCCTTGTTAGTTAATTTTTTGGAATAGAAACTGGTGAGAGTGAAGCACCTGAAACAGCTCTAGAATATACAGTGCCTTGAAAAAGTATTCATATCCCTTGAAATTTTCCACATTTTGTCACGTTACAACCAAAAACGTAAATGTCTTTTATTGGGATTTTATGTGATAAACCAACACAAAGTGGTACATAATTGTGAAGTGAAAGGAAAATGATAAATGTTTTTCCAAATTCTTCTAAATGTTTTTTTTTTTTTTTTTGTATTCAGCCCCCTTTACTCTGATACCCCTACCTAAAATCTAGTGGAACCAATTGCCTTCAGAAGTCACCTAATTAGTAAATAGAGTCCAACTGTGTGTCATTTAATCTCAGTATAAATACAGCTGTTCTGTGAAGCCCTCAGGTTTGTTAGAGAACCTTAGGGAACAAACAGCAATATGAAGGCCAAGGAACACACCAGACAGGTATGGCATAAAGTTGTGGAGAAGTTTAAAGTAGGGTTAGGTTATAAAAAAAATATCCCAAGCTTTGAACATCTCACGGAGCACTGTTCAACCCATCATCCGAAAATGGAAAGAGTATGGCACAACTGCAAACCTACCAAGACATGGCCGTCCACCTAAACTGACCGGCCGGGCAAGGAAAACATTCATCAGAGAAGCAGCCAAGAGGCCCATGGTAACTCTGGAGGAACTGCAGAGATCCACAGCTCAGGTTAGAGAATCTGTCCACAGGACAACTATTAGTTGTGCTCTTCACAAATCTGCCCTTTATGGAAGAGTGGCAAGAAGAAAGACATTGTTGAAAGAAAGCCATAAGAAGTCTTGTTTGCAGAATTGTGAGAAGCCACATGTGGGGTACACAGCAAACATGTGGAAAGAAGGTGCTCTGGTCAGATGAGACCAAAATGTAACTTTTTGGCCTAGAAGCAAAACGCTATGTGTGGCAGGAAAACCAACATTGCACATCACCCTGAAAACACCATCCCCACCGTGAAACATGGTGGTGGCAGCATTATGTTGTGGGGATATTTTTCTTCAGCAGGCACAGGGAAGCTGGTCAGAGTTCATGGGAAAATAGATGGAACCAAATAAAGGGCAGTCTTAGAAGAAAACCTGTTATGCCGCGTACACACGACCATTTTTAATGGTCTAGAAAAAACGACGTTTTTTTCAACCCGATTATTGTT
Source organism: Rana temporaria (assembly GCF_905171775.1). Lineage (NCBI taxonomy): Eukaryota > Metazoa > Chordata > Amphibia > Anura > Ranidae > Rana > Rana temporaria. The sequence goes on along the minus strand of NC_053497.1, from coordinate 25,022,975 downwards.
AGGCGGCCTTGCCTACACACGATCGTGAAAAAAAAAAGCGTGGTGACGTACAACGGCACTATAAAGGGGAAGTTCCGTTTGGATGGCGCCACCCTTGGGGCTGCTTTTGCTGATTTTGTGTTAGTAAAAGTTTGGTGAGAGACGATTCGTGCTTTTCAGTCTGTTACAGCGTGACGAATGTGCCATCTCTATTATGAACGCTAGTTTTACCAGAACAAGCGTTTCCGTCTCATAACTTGCTTCTGAGCATGCACGTTTTTTTCACGTCGTTAAAGCCCACACACGACCATTTTTTACAACGTTTAAAACGACATGAAAATTCAGAGCAGGTTCTAAAATTTTAATGCCCATTTTTTACGTCGTGAAAAATGCTCTGGAGCCCACACACAATCGTTTTTAATGACATTAAAAAAAAATACGTAATTTTTTTACATCCCGAAAAACGGTAGAGTCTGCAAAAGACTTGAGCGGAGGTTCACCTTCCAGCAGGACAACAACCCTAAACATACAACCAGAGCTACAATGGAATGGTTTGGATCAAAGCATATTCATGTGTTAGAATGGCCCAGTCAAAGTCCAGACCTAAATCCAAATGAAAATCTGTGGCAAAACTTGAAAATTGCTGTTCACAGACGTTCTACATCCAATCTGACAGAGCTTGAGATATTTTGCCAAGAAGAATGGGCAAAAATGTAATTCTCTAGATGTGCATAGCTGGTTGAGACATACTCAAAAAAGACTTGCAGTAAGTATTGACGCTATACAAATGCACTCCACACATATTTATTTGTAAAACATTTTGAAAATCATTTATCATTTTCCTTCCACTTCACAATTATGTGCCACTTTGTCTTGATCTATCACATAAAATCTCAATAAACTATGGGCTAGATTCAGGTAGATCTGTGCATTTTTACGGCGGCACAGCGTATCGTATTTACGCTACGCCGCCGTAAGTCAGAGAGGCAAGTGCTGTATTCACAAAGCACTCGCCTCCTAAGTTACGGCGGCGTAGCGTAAATGGGGCCGGCGTAAGCGCGCCTAATTCAAATGAGGATGAGGGGGCGTGTTTTATGTTAATTATTGGTGACCCGACGTGATTGACGTTTTTCCCGAATGGCGCATGCGCCGTCCGTGGAATTTCCCAGTGTGCATTGCTCCAAAGTACGCCGCAAGGACGTCATTGGTTTTGACGTGAACGTAAATTACGTCCAGCCCCATTCACGGATGAGTTACACAAACAACGTAAAAACTAAAAATTTTGATGCGGGAACGACGGCCATACTTAACATTGCATACACCTCCTAATAGCAGGAGTAACCTTACCCCGAAAAAGCCTAACGTAAACGATATAAAAAAATAACGCCGAGCATACGTACATTTGTGAATCGGCGTATCTAGGTCATTTGCATATTCTATGCCGAAAACGACGGAAGCGCCACCTAGCGACCAGCGTAAATATGCAACTAAGATACGACGGCGTAAGAGACTTACGCCGCTCATATCTTAGCCTAATTTAAGCATATCTGGTTTCCAGAATACGCTTAAATTTACGACGGCATAGATTCAGAGTTATGACGGCGTATCTACTGATACGCCAGTGTAACTCTCTCTGAATCTAGCCCTATATTTAAGTTTTTTGGTTGTAACATGACAAAATGTGAAAAATGTCAAGGGGGTATGAATACTTTTTCAAGGCACTGTATGCTTTGTTATTATTGCGCATGTCACTCACGCCAATTTTCACACCATTATAATATCACTGAAGGTTTCGTTAATTTCCACCAAAGTGAGAAAGGAGTGAAGGTACTACAGTGCAGCTTTGATTGTAGAATGTTTCCATTGCATGGCAGAAAAAGAGGAAGTGATACACCATACGGGAAACAGAAGATGAAGGGGAAGCGGAGATTAGATAAAAAAAAATAAAAAGATAAAAGATGAAATAACAGATACAGTTAATGATGTGCACAAGATGCACACTGTAAAACAGAGAAATTGGGTTCTTTTAAGATGACTGGAGTAAAAAATGAAGACATGAAGCCCATTCCCACCAATCAGATTGCATGGAAAAAAGGAAAAGGGGCCAATTATTGATTTAAGAAACACTGGGACAGATATGGCTGTGTCAAATAAGAACTGCCTGTATTGCCTCCTTACGTGGCCAAGTAAATTTTCCTTTTCTTACATGCACCACTGAAGTATGCAGGAAGCTCCCTAAAGCCCCATTTAAAACCGTGCCAAACCTCTAGACATGGGGGCCTTATTGCAAATTCTGAACCCAATGCCTCCTCCATGGCACCCTTCTTAATTGGCCGCCACCCACTTCTTTTGCCCCCCCCCCCCCCCCCCAGTAAATACAAAATTAGCCAGATGGCAGCAAATTAATAGATGATGTGGTAAGATTCTATTGAGCGATTCTGCTTAAGGCTAGGTTCACACTGCTGCGAATAAAAAAATCGCTGTAAAATCGTGATTTTACCACGATTTCGCGGCTGCGGTTTTGCCGCGATTTCGGCCGCGATTTAAAAGACATCTGTGCAGGGTTCAATGTAAATCGCGGCCCGAAATCGCAAAAAGTAGTACAGGAACTACTTTTTGAAATCGGTGCAGCGCCTGCAGATGCGGCGCCGCACCGATTAGGACGGTGCCATTGACGACAATTGCCGCCGATTTGACATGTGAAATCGCATCTCAAATTGTACCAAATCGTACCCAGTGTGAACCTGGGCTTAGCCTGTTTCTCCTCCTACCTATCTCAGCGCACTTTCAGTGTCACAACTCAATCTCCTCCGCTCCTCTTTATGTTGGGGTACCCCCAAAGCTCTCCCAGTCCCAGTCTTGACACAAAGGGGTTGGAGAGTGCAGAATCTGGGGCAGCTCTGCATAGAAACCAATCCGCTTCCAGGTTTTATTGTCAAAGTTTATTATTAGAAGCTGATTGGCTACCACGCACAGCTGCACCAAATTTTGCACTACAGTGGAACCTCTGATTACGAGCATAATCCGTTCCAGGAGAATGCTCTTAATCCAAAGTACTCACATACCAAAGTGAGTTTCCTCATTGAAGTCAATGAAAACAAAAATCATTTGTTCTGCATTGACTTAAATAGCATGCAATACCGCATGCGGCCAGAGGCAGGGGGAGCCGGAGAGCCTCGGAAACGGCCGAAAAGGCCCGAGGACACTTCGGCTGACCTCTGCAAACTTTGGAGAGACTTCATTCCTGGGATTTGCCGAAGTCAGCCGTGCTGTCCCCAGGCCTTTCCAAACGGCGACGTTCGTCTCTGCTCGGCTCCGGCGCCCCCCCCACCTCAGGCCAAACGGGGTAACGTACAACGCTTTAGCCTGAATCCTGCTTGTTTTGCGAGACAACCCTCGCAAACCGAGTTACGATTTTTAAAAATATAGTGCTCGTATTGCGAAACGTTTGTTAACCGCGTTACTCGTAATCCGAGGTTCCACTGTATATACTGTATTTATTGGCGTATAACACTCACTTTTTTACCCTGAAAATAGAGGGTAAAGGGTGTGTGTTATACACCTGTGCGTGTTATACACCGATAATATACACACAACATGCAGTCCATTGCGTTTTTTTTCTGCGTCAAAAACGCATGGTAAGTTTTATTTTTTATGATATATAGTTTTAACCAGTGCATTCAGTTTCATGGCTTTCCAGTTCCAGAAAAAAGTAGTAGAAAATGCTGTATTTTTCCTGCACTGGAACGGGGTTAGCCTTGGTTCACATTAGTGCGATTTGACAAATTGCATGTCAAATCGGCAGCAATTGCACCAATTTCAAAAACGTGTTTCTGTACTACTTATTGCAATTTCGGGGTGTGATTTCCATTGACATCTGTGCAAAAACTCGCACAGATGTCTCTGAAATCGCTGCCGAAATTGGGACTTGCATGCGGGAATGAAATGCACAATTCCATTCCGGCACTCAGTGTGAACCTAGGCATAAAAAATGCACTGGAATTCAATGAAAATCATCAAAAACACAGCAGACCCCAGTACAGTAGAAAAAAAAAAAAAAAAACAGGAAAAAAGCATCTGGAAACACATCAAAAACGCACTTGAACGCGTCAAAAATGCACTAAAAACATTACAAACGCGCATGCAGCAATGCATCTGAAACGGATCCGGAGTGCGTTTTTGAAATGCAAGAATCAGCCGCAAATCAACCACAAAGTGAAAATAACAATAATATTATAAAAAAAGAACAATAATAAAAAGGTTATTAGTAGGGTTGTCCCGATACCACTTTTTTTTGAGACCGAGTACAAGTACCGATACTTTTTTTCCAAGTACTCGCCGATACCGAATACCGACACTTTTCTTTAATGTCATGTGACAGTATTTTTTTTTTTTTTTTTTTTTTACACAATTGTCAGTGTGTGTTTTTTTTTCTATTATTATTATTATTATTATTATTATTATTTACATTTTCTTTTTTTTTAATTATTTATTGCAATTTTTTTTTTTTTTTTAATTAGCCCTCTTGGGGGCTTTGGTGAGATATCAGGGGTCTTAACAGACCTCTGACATCTTCCCTTTAAGACAGAGAAAGGGACACAGATTCCCCAGTCCCTTTCTCTGCAGTCTCAGCTGAAATGAATGGAGAGAAGCTCACTGACTCTGTCCATTCGGAAAAGGAAGGAGCCGGGTTTAGCGGCTCCTACCTCTGCTCTCCATCCTGACATATTGAGGGGGGGGGGGGGGAGCGGCACGGAGGGGGAGCGGCATGGATGGGGACAAGATGGCACAGATCGGGAGAACACATCACGGGGGGAGAGAGCGGCACGGAGGGGGAGCGGCATGAATGGGGAGAAGATGGCACAGAGCGGGAGAACACATCACGGGGGGAGAGAGCGGCACGGAGGGGGAGCGGCATGGATGGGGAGAAGACGGCACAGAGGGGGAGAACACATCACGGAGGGAGAGCGGCACGGAGGGGGAGCGGCATGGATGGGGAGAAGATGGCACGGAGGGGGAGAACACATCACGGGGGGAGAGCGGCACAGAGGGGGAGCGGCATGGATGGGGAGAGCACATCACGGGGGGAGAGCGGCACGGAGGGGGAGCGACATAGGATGGGGAGAAGACGGCACGGAGGGGGAGAACACATCACAGGGGGGAGAGAGGCACAGAGGGGGAGCGGCACGGACGAGGAGAAGACAGCACGGGGGGAACAAGACGGCACGGGGGAGAAGACAACACAGAGAAGACTTGTAACTCCCCCCACCACCCGATACCTGACTGTACAAGTATCGGGTGAAGCATCGGAGCATTTCCCCCGAGTACAAGTACTCGGGAAATGCTTGGTATCGGGACATCCCTAGTTATTAGTTACATAGTCAGGTTTAAAAAAAAAAAAAGACACAAGTCCATCCATTTCAACCAAAAAAAAAAAAACCATACAAGCCCATATACATAATCCTGCACCTAGCCTTTTAATAATTATTACCCTTCTAGTATTGCTATTATTATTTAAAAAATTGTAATGAAAAAATCTAAGAAAAAAATGCAAACTATGGAATATTTAAAGGTAAAACAATTAAAAAGATAAAAAAAAGAAAGAAGATCCTACAAATGTCATCAGAAAGGCCTATGAACGGCATGTTGTGAGATATTGAGATTATTGAAGCATGTGTGAAGACATACAGTATAGAGAAGCTCAGGTTATCAGATCATTCGGCACTGAAGTGGCAGAGGTTTGCATTGACAGATAGAGAGCTATGCAGCAAAGGCTTCTGGGAAGAGCGACACGGCAGTGGTTACCCCGAATATAACACAAGCTGAATCAGAAAGCAAAGAATATGGGCGGCACACGCGGGAGGTACCTTCACAAACTCCTCCAAATCCCCGTTAAACAGTTTGTAGTTATATTGGGATGACGGTCGCTGCCTTTTCGCCCTCTGTGATTTACTGGTATTGGACTGCAGCCTGAAACCAACCGTGTGACATACAATTCACCCATACACAAACCTTGCTAGAATACATAGAATAAGCATCAAATACACCAATATTAGGGCTATAATACAGGGAAATGCATATCCTAGCTAATATCACCATGTGCCCATTATAACTACAGTGAGAGGGAAAAAGTATTTGATCCCCTGATGATTTTGTAGGTTTGCCCACTGACCGAAATGATGAGTCTATAATTTTAATGGTGGGTTATTTTAACAGCGAGAGACAGAACAACAACAAACATATCTAGAAAAACGCATTTCTGAAAAGTTATAAATTGATTTGCATTTTAATGAGTGAAATAAGTACCGTATTTATCGGCGTATACCGCACACTTTTTTCCCCTTAAAAGGGGAAAATAGTGGGTGCGCGATATACGCCGATACCCGCTTCCCACGCTCAGTCTGAATGCCTGCGCCGACATATACCGAGTGCAGTACACTCGGCTACATTCGGCCAGGCTCGGCTTTGCTCGTGCTCACGCATAAACGTCACAGAGCGTGAGCACGAGCGAAGCCGAGCCTGGCCGAATGTGTACTGCAGTCGTTATATGTCGGCGCAGGCATTCAAACTGAGCGCGGGAAGCGGCGATTCAATGGGCAGACAGTGCGGGAGAAGCCGGGAGGACATCACTGAAGCCGAAGACGAACACCGGACCCGACGAGGCCGCCGCGCAAGACACCAAAACTGTAAGTACTAAAAGTTTTTTTTTTTACAGAAATGCGAGTCCACATTAGGGGTGCGCGCTATACGCCGGAGCGCGCAATACCCCGATAAATACAGTAATTGATTCCCTATCAATCAGCAAGATTTCTGGCTCCCAGGTGTCTTCCATACAGGTAACAAGCTGAGGTTTGGAGCACTCTCTTAACCACTTAAGGACCGCCTCCTGCACATATACGTCGGCAGAATGGCACGGCTGGGCACACGCACGTACCTGTACGTTCTCTTTAAGTGCCCAGCCGTGTGTCGGGGGCGCGCGCCCGCGACCCGGTCCGAAGCTCCGTGACCGCGGGACCCGAACGCCGCTGGTGTCCCGCGATCGGTCCCCGGAGCTGAAGAACGGGGAGAGGTGTGTGTAAACACAGCTTCCCCGTTCTTCACTGTGGCGCGGTCATTGATCGTGTGTTCCCTGATATAGGGCAACACGATCAATGTCGTCACACATTCAGCCGCGCCCCCCTACAGTTAGAAACACATATGAGGTCACACTTAACCCCTTCAGCGCCCCCTGGTGGTTAACTCCCAAACTGCAATTATCATTTTCACAGTAAACAATGCATTTTTAGAACATTTTTTGCTGTGAAAATGACAAAAATGTGTCAAAATTGTCCGATGTGTCCGCCATAATGTCGCGGTCACGAAAAAAAAAAAAATCGCTGATCGCCGCCATTAGTAGTAAAAAAAATGTTTTGAATGAAATTGCAATAAAACTATCCCCTATTTTGTAAACACTATACATTTTGCGCAAACCAAATCGATAAATGCTTATTGCGATTTTTTTTACCAAAAATAGGTAGAAGAATACGTATCGGCCTAAACTGAGGGGAAAAAAAGTTTTTATATATTTTTGGGGATATTTATTATAACAAAAAGTAAAAAATATAGCATTTTTTTCAAAATTGACGCTATATTTTTGTTTATAGCGCAAAAAATAAAAAGCACAGAGGTGATCAAATACCACCAAAAGAAAGCTCTATTTGTGGAAAAAAAAAAGGACGCCAATTTTGTTTGGGAGCCATGTTGCACGACCGTGCAATTGTCAGTTAAAGCGACGAAGTGCCTAATCGCAAAAACTGGCCGGGTCCTTTACCTGCATTTTGGTCCGGGTCTTAAGTGGTTAAAGGGAGTGCTCCTAATCTCATCCTTTTACCTGTATATAAGACACCTGTCCACAGAAGCAATCAGATTCCAATCTCTCCACTATGGCCAAAGAGCTGTCCAAGGATGTCAGGGAGAAGATTGTAGACCTACACAAGGCTGGAATGGTCTACAAGACCATCGCCAAGCAGCTTGGTGAGGGGGTGACAACAGCTGGCGTGAAAATTTGCAAATGGAAGAAACACAAAATAACTGTCAATCTCCCTCAGTCTGGGACTCCATGCAAGATCTCACCTTGTGGAGTTACAGCGATCATGAGAACGGTGAGGAATCTGCCCAGAACTACACAGGAGAATCTTGTCAATGATCTCAAGGCACCTGGGACCAGAGTCACCAAGAAAACAATTGGTAACACACAGGGGTCAAGTCCTGGGGGAAAAAGTGTGGGAACTCCCACCCAAGATCCACTCCCCCACCAAAAAAAAAAAAAGATACGCTCATATGCATAATTACTAAAACCACAATCCACTGTACCTTAGTAATGCTTTATGTTACTGGCCACTTCCTGTATATGGATTTATCGGGTAGTGTGTGATGCCGCAATGTCTCCTGGGAGCTTTTGTCATTGTTACCAGGAGACATTGCGGAGGTCTGCCGCGAGTTATCGCGGGATTTAGAAAGAAGCAAGTTCTAAGGTTTGCCTGCCCCTGGCAGTGACTCGAGCTGGGCATCGCCGCTTAGTGAAGGATTGGCTCGGGTGGCTCGGCTGCTCTAGTCCTGCAAAGGGAACAGAGTTCCTGTTGTGAAAAAAGTGCAGGAACTCCATTCCCACGCGTTCCCACAGGACTTGAGCCCTGGTAACACACTATGCTAATGAAGGACTGAAATCCTGCAGCGCCCACAAGGTCCCCCTGCTCAAGAAAGCACCTGTACAGGCCTTTTTTTTTTTTTGAATAAGGAAAGGGTTCCTTGGGACCCCAGAGACCCAAAGAAGCCAGGGGGAGTGGGTAAGGGCAAGTGGACTGTATCGGTATTAGGTAAATCAGTTATACAGAAGAAGTATAGTAAAGGTACTTCTTCTGTATAACTGATTTACCTAGTACCGATACAGTCCACTTGCCCTTACCCACTCCCCCTGGCTTCTTTGGGTCTCTGGGGTCCCAAGGAACCCTTTCCTTATTCCAAAAAAAAAATATGTGCTTTCTTGAGCAGGGGGACCTTGTGGGCGCTGCAGGATTTCAGTCCTTCATTAGCATAGTGTGTTACCAGGGCTCAAGTCCTGTGGGAACGCGTGGGAACGGAGTTCCTGTACTTTTTTCACTGCAGGAACTCCCTGGCTTCTTTGGGTCTCTGGGGTCCCATGGAACCTTTCCTTATTTTCCTTACTCAAAATTATGTTAGGGTGATGGTACTCTAAGGTTATGTTACCTTTTCTCTACTGAGAGGTCTCCATATAAAACATGTACAGGCCTGTCTAAAGTTTGCTAATGAACATCTGAATGATTCAGAGGAGAACTGGGGGAAAGTGTTGTGGTCAGATGAGACCCAAAATCAAGCTTTTTGACATCAACTCGCCATGTTTGGAGGAGGAGGAATGTGGCCTATGACTCCAAGAACACCATCCCCACCTTCAAACATGGAGTTGGAAACATTATGCTTTGGGGGGCGATTTTCTGCTAAGGGGACAGGACAACATCACTGCATCAAAAGGGACGATGGACAGGGCCATGTGCCATCAAATCTTGGGCGAGAACCTCCTTACGTCAGCCAGGGCATTGAAAATGGGTCGTGGATGAGTAATCCAGCATGACAATGACCCAAAACACACGGCCAAGGCAACAAAGGAGTGGCTCAAAAAGAAGCACAATAAGGTCCTAGAGTGGCCTAGCCAGTCTCCAGACCTTAATCCCATAATTAATATGTGGAGGGAGCTGAAGGTTCCAGTTACCAAAATGTCAGCCTGGAAACCAAATGACTTGGAGAGGATCTGCAAAGAGGACAGAATCCCTCCTGAGATGTGTGCGAACCTGGTGACCAACTACAAGAAAAGTCCGACCTCTGTGATTGCCAACAAGGGTTTCTCCACCAAGTACCAAGTCATATTTTGTGAAGGGGTCAAATAATTATTTCACTCAATAAAATGCTAATTAATTTATAACTTTTTTGGAATGCGTTTTTTTTAGATATTATTGTTGTTATTCTGTCTCTCACTGTTAAAATAAACCCACCAATAAAATTATAGACTGATCATTTCTTGGTCAGTGGGCAAAATCAGTAGACAATTAGCAGGGGATCAAATACTTTTTTCCCTTACTGTAGTCAAAGTCTGCCTACTGTAAGAAAATAGGTTAAAGCTGAACTCCAAGCGGATTTAAAATTCACAAATTATGCAGCTGTGTATTCTTTAATGCGTCATGGTATTTTTTTGTATTCTTTTATTTTAAACAAAACTTTAAGCATTTGAATTTGACTTTGTATCTTTCTCTAGCAATCCCTGTACAGCAGAGCTCAGTTTGGGAGTGGGAGAAGCAAAACAATGAGCCAGTCAATTGTGTTGCAGAGCTCATGTGTAATAAGAAGTATGCTGATAGGAGGAGAGAGAACAGGGTGACAGGGAGATGAGCCTATCAGTTAGCTGCTTCTTCTTTTACTGTCCAGTCATAGGCTGGGGGAGGGACAAGACCTGTGGGTGATACTAAACTACCGCAGAGGAAAATCAGGTCTCAGGGTTATGCTGTGTGGCAGAGCTGTATAAATCTCAGGACTAAACGGGCAGAAACACATATCCATTGGTAGATAAAACATCTCTCTTATGCTGACTTGTGTATTGTTTGTGTATTTACCTGTCTACCTGCTGGAGTTTAACTTAAACAATTTGCACTTTAAATAAGCCTAATACTAATCATTTTCATTTTTTTTTTTATTCGATTTTTTCTATACTTAATCAAAGGGAAACTGGCAGTAATCCACAATATTCGTCTTTCACTAAAATCTGACTGGTTGCTTATTGGGTACTGTAAGTACGCAGGAACAAAAAAGTTCACATTCACCACTGTTGAGAACGAGAATTACACTACTGTCCAAAATGTTTAGGCAAATGCTAAAAAACTTTGTAAATTAAGATGCTACAGACAAGGCCTAGGGCAGCACATTGCAGGGGGGCAGCACAGAAAGAGACCCCGCCGGCTTGCGCTACATTATTAGTGTAGCGCCAGTCTTATGGGGCGTACTGGGCTGAGAGGCAACTTAGTCTAGTGCCCCCATAAAGAGGGCGCACTGCTTCCGGTTTGTGGGTGGCCGGCATTTTGCTACTGGGGGGGGGGGGGGGGGGGGCTCTGCTTCGAATTTTGACTGTCCTATATGTTTTCTGCTGCACCATTGGCATTTTTATAGCTTCTTAGTCCTCTCCATAACATTATCAGACATTTTTGCTTAAAGTAGAATTATAGGCAACACTTTTTTTCTCATTTTGGATTAAGTAAGGGAGGATTATAGCCCCTGTTTGTTTTTGTTGCCATCCCTGTCCCATTGCAGAGATTTCCCTTTACTTCCTGCCCCATAGCCAAACAGGAAGTGAGAGGAAATCTATGCAAAATTAAGGGAATCCACTTTAAGGCACAATGAGGGGATTTACTAAAGCTGGAGTGTGCAAAATCTGGTGCAGTTCTGCATTGAAACCCAATCAGCTTCCAGATTTTATTAACTGAACAAGCTAAAGTTAGAAGCTGATCCAACCGTGCACAGCTGCACCAGATTCTGTGCATGCCAGTTTTAGTGAATCTCTCCCAATAAGTGGCAACCTTGGCATGCAGAATTCCTGCGGTGGTAATTACTGTAGGTTACATATGGTGACATCAATAGCCCCACCCTTCATTCCAGTCATTGACAGTATACGTACCCAGAGATTTTACTGTGCGATTCAGCTGCTGTGGAGGAAAAATGGAAAAACGTGAGAATTTTTTAAAATGTAAATTTTCTCAGCATTTCAAGAAAGTTTCAGTTACGTAGTTACATAATCAAGTTTTAATTACATAGTTGCATAATTAGAAAACCTCTATATACATAATTCCTATACCCATAGATCAGGGGTGCCCAACCTTTTGAAGAGTGAGGGCCACTTAAGCAACTTGGTAACCAGTCGCGGGCCACAATGAGTGGAGTGGGCAGATGACAGGCCACGGCTACTCTACAGGCTCTCTGATCCACCCTGATGGAAGGGGACGAATTACCTTCTGTTTTTCAGACTGGAGGTAGGTGGGCGTAAACAGACATCTGTCACTCCATAGAGGTGAACTGAGGGTCCCATTTGGTCGGGCTGGTCGTGTAAAAGGCCCTAAGACTGCATACATACTGAAGTGCTGCGGTTTACCCACACTGTGGGTGCAGTGTAGTGCACCTGTGTCTATCCTGCGGGTTAGCTGAACTTTGCCATAGACTCCGCCTGTGGCAAAAGCCAGTGCTGTAGAGGAAGCATCGGCTTATGGGGCTCTGCTCCGCAGCCACTTTCTTCCTCTACCACCAGCTTCATTCACAACACTGATGCTGTGGTATGGAGGGTCGGCAACCTGCAATCTGGGCTTGCCAACCCGCCATTCCAGAGCAGGAGGCCGCGGGCCACATCAGAGGGCTCCGCGGGCCATATGTGGCCCCCGGTTGGCCACCCCTGCCATAGATGATCCAGAGCAAAAAAAAAAACCTTTGAAGCATGACCCAATTTGCTTCAGGGGGGAAAATTTTCTTCTGGATCACCAGAAAGAAATCAGATATTGGATCAACTGACCCTGGTGGTATTACCTATAATTATGAATATCCAGGTATATTTTGTGCATTTAGGAAAGAATCCAGGCCTTTTTAAAAACAATCTACTGAGCTAACCGAAACTAGTTCTTGTGGGAGTCTATTCCACATTTTTACAGCTTTTACTGTGAAGAAGTCTTTCCACATGTGGAGGTTAAATCTCATTTCCTCCAGACGTAGAGTGTGCCCTTGTCCTCTGTAATGACCCGACAGTGAATAATTATACACCAAGATCACTATATGGACCCCTTATATATTTGTACATGTGGATCATACCCCCTCCTAATCTCCTCTTCTCAAGAGTGAATAAATTCAGTTCCTCTAATCTTTCCTCATAGCTGAGCTCCTCCATGCCTATTATCAGTTTGGTTGCTCTTCTCTGCACTTTCTCCAGTTCCCTGATATCCTTTTTGAGAACTGGGGCCCAAAACTGAACTACATATTCCAGATGAGGTCTTACTAATGATTTGTACAGAGAGGAAAAATGATCTCTCTCTCTGGAGTCCATATCTCTCTTACACAAGAAAGGAATTTGGTTGGTTTAGAAACCACAGCTTGGCATTGCATGCCATCATTAGGCTTATAATCTGCCAGAACCCCCAGATCCTTCACCATTGATTCCCCCAGTTGTACTCCCCCTAGTATGTAAGATGCATGCATGTTTTTAGCCCCCAAGTGCATAACTTTACATTTATCAATATTTATTATTATTGTTGTATTAGGAGACAGTAAAGAGTTGATTTAGAAGCGGAGGTTCACCCTTAAAAAAAATTATCTACCATCCCATCCAGCATACTTGCGTCAGCTACAGTATGCTTTTTTTATTTTTCGCTGTACTTACCGTTTAATCGTTGATTTTCTTTTCTTCTTCCCGCAGGGAATAGGCGTTCCTATGAAGGGGCGTAGATGATTGACGTGCGACTACAGCGCGTCGCGCTTTCCGAAAATAGCCGACCTAGGACTCGGCTATATACGGCGCCTGCGCAGTCAGCTCCTAGTCTGTGCGCAAGCGCCGCATAGCGCCGTGAAGAGCCTAGTCCTAGTCCGGCTATTTTCGGAAAGCGTGACGCGCTGTAGCCGCACGTCAATCATCTACGCCCCTTCATAGGAACGCCTGTTCACCCGCGGGAAGAAGAAAAGAAAAGCAACGATTAAACGGTAAGTACAGCGACAAAAACAAAAAAAAAAGCATACTGTAGCTGACGCAAGTATGCTGGATGGGATAGTAGATGATTTTTTTAGGGTGAACCTCCGCTTTAAGGGTGTGATGTAAAATAATAAACTAGCTAAGATGAGAGTGATTTCTCCGTAAAAGAGAAGACGTCCATAACCTTTGGACTCACAGAATGGGGTGAAGTTATTGGGGAATGTTCCAGAGGGTATGCCGTCCAAAGCTTTGCCGGTGTCCAATCACCTGTAGGAACCAGCCTATAACCCACGGTACTGTACTGTGATGATTGATCTATACATTATATAATATATATTGTGGCAACACCAATCCCTGTCACTGTGAAAATGGGGGAAAATAGGACACAGGATTTGAATTAACGGTTTTGGGTAATTTCTGAGCAGAGAAAGATGTGTTTTTGGCTTTCCCTGGATTCTCTAGTTCTAGATCAGAACTTTCAATCCTGTATCTGGATTCTACCAGGTGCCTGCAGCCTGTTTGAATATAGAGGTGTGCAGAGTCGTTATATACTCAAGCCTGAGGATAGCTCAGAGCTCCCAGTGTGAGAGACAGGAGGTCTCACCCAGGGGTCAGAGGTGGCCCAGCCAGGAAATAGGAGGCCTCCTATCGGGGTGTCAGGAGAACCCCTATTTAAAGGCAGCAGGGCACTGCAACTAAAAGCTAAGAGAGCTAAGAGAACCAGCAGAGCTAGGCAGAGGAACTGGTAGGAAGAGCAGTGGTGTTGCCAACAAGGGTGTCAGGTGGCTTGGTATTTTCTTTTGACTGTTATTATTGATGTGGAAAAACCCCTGCATGGGCAACTAATGTCTATGTGAACTTTTTTTTATTTAACTACTTGCCGACCAGCCGCCGGCGGCAGGTCGGCTCCCCTGCGCGAGAGCCCGTAGCTATACGTCGGCTCTCTAAGTGGCCACTAGGGGCACATGCGCGCCCCCCCGCTCGTCCCTGACTCCCGTGAGCGTGCCCGGCAGGCGCGATCGCCCCCGGGCATCCGCGATTGCTCGTTACAGAGCGAGGACCGGGAGCTGTGTGTGTAAACACACAGTTCCCGGTCCTGTCAGGGGAGAAATGCCTGACCGTCTGTTCATACAATGTATGAACAGCGATCAGTCATTTCCCCTAGTGAGGCCAACCCCCCTACAGTTAGAACACACCCAGGGAACATACTTAACCCCTTCCCCGTACCCTAGTGTTAACCCCTTCCCTGCCAGTGGCATTTTTATAGTAATCCAATGCATTTTTATAGCACTGATCACTATAAAAATGCCAATGGTCTCAAAAATGTGTCAAAAGTGTCCAAAGTGTCCGCCATAATGTCGCAGTACCGGAAAAAAAAAAAAACGCTGATCGCCGCCATTACTAGTAAAAAAAAAAATATTAATAAAAATGCCATAAAACTACCCCCTATTTTGTAAACGCTATAACTTTTGCGCAAACCAATCAATAAACGTTTATTGCGATTTTTTTTTACGAAAAATATGTAGAAGAATACGTATCGGCCTAAACTGAGGAAAAACATAGTTTTTTTATATATTTTTGGGGGATATTTACTATAGCAAAAAAAAAAAATATTTTCAAAATTGTCGCTCTATTTTTGTTTATAGTGCAAAAACTAAAAAGCGCAGAGGTGATCAAATACCACCAAAAGAAACCTCTATTTGTGGGGAAGAAGGACGCCAATTTTGTTTGGGAGCCACGTCGCACGACCGCGCAATTGTCAGTTAAAGCGACGCAGTGGCGAATCGCAAAAAATGCTCTGGTCTTTGACCAGCAATATGGTACGGGGGTTAAGTGGTTAATAAGGGTGGGCTGCCATGCCCTTAAATGCAGTTTTGACTGGTGCAACTCATAAGAAAATCACATACCACATAAGTATAATCTTCCGAATACCACAATATACACACACAAATATAGATATCAATTATTTTAAGGTATGCTGCGTTAATGGGAACACATAACAGACATGCAGTGTAGTTTTCTCAAATTTGACAGCAAAAGTGTAAATACACTTTACGCCACGGGTAGGCAACCTCGGCCCTCCAGCTGTGGCAAAACTACAAATCACATAATGGCTCTAGGTCTATGAGTTATGCCTGTGATTGTTAGGGTCTTGCAATGTCTCATGGGACTTGTAGTTTTTCAAAACAGCTGGAGGGCCAGGGTTGCCCACCCCTGCTTTACATCATTATACTGATGGGAAAAATGGTGATTGTGGAAATTACCAATTAGTCTTTATCTCTTCCTTACCTTTGGCTATTGCCTCTTTAAGTGTGTCACGCTTTGCCTGTAATTTGCAAATGGTGCTTCTCCCGGCCACATACTTTTGTAGCTTCTAAAGCACACAAGAAATAAAATATTAGCTACATATTCACACTGTGGTAAAAAAAAATAACTGTCACTCACCACAAAACAGCCTTTTTTGGGTTAATTATGCCCCTGTAACTGTTGGTACACAGTCTCTGCATACAGGTCCACCACCTGTGCTTTGCCCACCTGTCCCTCCCACAGATCTGACTACTATATCCGCCCACATGTCCCAACCCACAGATCCGCCCGCGTGTCCCAACCCACAGATCCGCCCGCGTGTCCCAACCCACAGATCCGCCCGCGTGTCCCAACCCACAGATCCGCCCGCGTGTGCCAATCCACAGATCCGCCCGCGTGTGCCAATCCACAGATCCGCCCACGTGTCCCAACCCACAGATCCGCCCACGTGTCCCAACCCACAGATCCGCCCGCGTGTCCCAACCCACAGATCCGCCCGCGTGTCACAACCCACAGATCGGCCCACGTGTCCCAACCCACAGATCGGCCCACGTGTCACAACCCACATACTTTTGTAGCTTCTAAAGCACACAAGAAATAAAATATTAGCTACATATTCACACTGTGGTAAAAAAAAAAAAAAAAAAAACTGTCACTCACAAAACAGCTTTTTTTGGAATAATTATGCCCCTGTAACTGTTGGTACACAGTCTCTGCATACAGGTCCACCACCTGTGCTTTGCCCACCTGTCCCTCCCACAGATCTGACTACTATATCCCATCCACAGACCCACCCACGTGTCCCATCCACAGATCCGCCCACGTGTCCCAATCCACAGACCCGCCCACGTGTCCCAATCCACAGACCCGCCCACGTGTCCCAACCCACAGACCCGCCCACGTGTCCCAACCCACAGATACGCCCACGTGTCCCAATCCACAGATCCGCCCACGTGTCCCAATCCACAGATCCGCCCACGTGTCCCAATCCACAGATCCGCCCACGTGTCCCAATCCAAAGATCCGCCCACGTGTCCCAACCCACAGACACGCCCACGTGTCCCAACCCACAGATACGCCCACGTGTCCCAATCCACAGACCCGCAAACGTGTCCCAACCCACAAATCCGCCCACGTGTCCCAACCCACAAATCCGCCCACGTGTCCCAACCCACAAATCCGCCCACGTGTCCCAACCCACAGATCCGCCCACGTGTCCCAACCCACAGATCCGCCCACGTGTCCCAACCCACAGATCCGCCCACGTGTCCCAACCCACAGATCCGCCCACGTGTCCCAACCCACAGATCCGCCCACGTGTCCCAACCCACAGATCCGCCCACGTGTCCCAACCCACAGATCCGCCCATGTGTCCCAACCCACAGATCTGCCCATCCACAGATCTCCCCACTGGTCCCATCCACGGGCCTTTCCAACTGTCCTTGTAGCATTTACACAAGACAGGCAAGTCACAGTTTTAAAGCGGAGTTCCGGCCACAATTTCATTTTTTATATATAAATACCCCTGTAATACACAAGCTTAATGTATTCTAGTAAAGTTGGTCTGTAAACTAAGGTCCGTTTTGTTAGGTTGTTACAGCATTTAGACACTTTATAAAATAGAAATTGACTGGGGCCATCTTAAGTGTGGGCATCATGAAGCCAGACTGTATGACTTGCTGGATTTCAGCCTTGCAGATCTCGCACATGCTCAGTGCTGCACAAGCAGTGTAATAGGTTTCAGATCAGGTTTCAGCACCTGTACTGTCCAAGTCACATGATTCTTCGAGACTGGGGAGTGCACAGACTCCTGGAAATTTACACCCACCACATTCCCAGGAGTCTGTGCGGTGTAGGTTAGGAAGCATTAAGCACCTAGGTGCAGGAAGAGGGAAGATTAACTATTCTGCCTAGCAACAACACTTTGAAGGCATCTAAAAAAAAAAAAAAGTTTTTTTTAAAACTACTGATGTAATGTTATATTTATGGGTGGAACTCCACTTTAATGACTGAGATATCCAATTCATAAAAATGTATGGGTTAAAGCGGACTCCATCAAAATGCAAAATGGTCAAGCGGTGTTGGTGCCTCCGGGAAGGGGTGGCCCAGGGGTGCTCTTAGTATCACTATAGGTTTGGGACCCCATTGTGAGAACGAGCACATGGCCACAACACCTCTTGATTTTCTCCTGCACATCTCCTTATGGCCTAGACTGGAGCAATTATTGTTATCAGGCTTCAAGGCCTAGCCACTGTACACTTTTTTTTTCATCTATTTATTTCCTTGTCACATTATGTCACTGCACCTTATAAATATAAATGTCCAGGTTGCCTTATAGGTAGTTAAGCTCTGATCAGCATGCTTTATGATTGTAAAATGTGTCTCTGCGAGACAGGAAGTCGCTTTTCAATGAATACATTTTACTTGTGTCAATAAATGGAGGGGAAAGAGCCATCACCAGCATTTTTAGGGATTGGTCACCCCTTCAAAAAATCTACAAAGACCACAGAACAAAACTATAGGGCAAGATAATGTTACAGACAGTGGCTTTTCCTTTTTATCGTAAGATGAGATTTCCAATTTTGTCTGGAGCTATGAAAAGCCTTGATCAGAACTTTGAACAGAGGCGTTGCTAGGGGGGTGCGGTCCGCACCGGGTGACACCCGCTAGAGGGGTGACTCCATCCCGTTTTTTTTTTTTTTTTTTAGCTGACATGCCCAGCCTGCCCTGTGCAATCCCAGCCTGCCCTGTACCACCCCAGCCTGCCCTGTGCCACCCCAGCCTGCCCTGTGCCACCCCAGCCTGCCCTGTACCACCCCAAACAGCCCTATACCACCCCAGCCTGCCCTGTACCACACAGCCTGCCCTGTACCACCCCAGCCTGCCCTGTACCACCCCAAACTTTCCCATGCCACCCCAGCTTGCCCTGTGCCACCCTAACTTGCCCTGTACCACCCCAATCTGCCCTATGCCACCATAACTTGCCCTATACCACCCCAACCTGCCCATTGCCACCCTAACTTGCCCTGTACCACCCCAACCTTTCCCATGCCATCCCAACTTGCCCTATGCCACCCTAACTTGCACTATACCACCCCAACCTGCCCTGTACCACCCTAACTTTCCCTATACCACCCCAACCTGCCCTATGCAACCCTAACTTGCCCTATACCACCCCAAACTACCCAATATCACCCCAACATGCCCCATACAACCTTAACCTGTCCAATACCACCCCACTACACCAACCTGCCACTATACCACTCTATACTACCCTAACCTGCCACTATACTGCCCTATACTATCATTTACAGGGGCTGGTTTGGGGTGCGCCCCGTGCCTGTGCGCTGCCTGCTTGGTGCTGGGCAGCCTAGACAGAGGGGGGGTGACACCATGTTTTACCGCACCGGGTGACACCAACCCTAGTGACGCCACTGACTTTGAATGCCTACATCCTGCCGCGGAACATGTGTAACTCATGTGTGTCAGTCATTAAAGAGATGCATTGGCAATCCTACACACATATCACACAACAAGCCCAGTATCATCCAACCCATTCTGTTCTCACCGAAACATAGAAGGTCTCTGTGTCCTGCTGGTTGGCTCTTCTCTTAGCTGTGCTTGTCTTACTGCTTGTGTCTGATCCAGTGGATTTAAGAGATTCTGTAGACTGGCTGGACTGGAACGCATCTGATAGGTCATAGTCATCGGATCCGATAAGATCTAGCAGAGACTGCAGAGTAGCTTTAAGGGTCTTATTCACCTTTAAGGAGAAAAGTTAGGAAAAATTACAGAGATAAATTTAAATTCACTTGTCCGGGCCAGAATGGAATATGGGACATACACCGAGCAACCATAACATTATCACCAGTCACCTAATATTGAGCCAGCCCTGACCCATTGCGGCATGGACATTTCTGAAGGTATGTTGTGGTCTCAAGCAAGGCTGGCACCAAGCCATCAGTAGGTAGCACCAAGCCATTAGTAGATGGCACTGAGCCGTTCTTCAAGGCCTGTAAGGTGGGGCCTCGATGGATCAGACTTCCTATAGTGCATCCTGGTGCCATCTCTTCCCCAAGGAAGCGATGGACATGCATATGATGTAAAAGAGAATGTGATTTTTCAGACCAGGCCACCTTCTTCTATTACTCTGTGGTCCAGTTCTGATGCTCACGTGCCCATTGTAGCAACAACAAATGGCAATGCTCTGTGTTCTGACACCTTTTTATCAGAACCTGCATTAACTTTTTTAGCAATTTGAGCTCCAGTAGGCTTTCTATTGGATCGGACTACCTAGGCCAGCCTTCACTTTTTTAAATAGTATTGAAAAAAAAATGCCAAGAATTACTTGAGTGAAAAAATGTTGGTGTACTATATATCTTGTCTGCATATTTTGGGGCACTTTACACGAATGCCCATGTTGTGCTGAGCATACGCATTCAATTGGCTTAACCAGTTAGCAACCGCCCTATAGACAAAATACGTCTACAAGGCGGTTGCTTAACTCTGGGAGGGCGTCAATGTACGTCCTCCCAGAATCGCGCTCCCGCGCGCCCTGTGGGGCGCGCACACGGGAGTTCTCGTGATCGCCGGGTCCTCCGGACCCGACTGATCATGGATCACGGTAAATTGCCGCTGACAGTGGCGGTTTACCACGTGATCGCTCCGTCCAATGACGGAGCGATCACTAGTAAACAAACCGGCGTCATGTGATGAAGCCGGTTCCTCCCTCTCCTCTCTGTACCGAACGGTACAGTGTGAGAGAGGAGAGGGGAGAGAGCGGAAGCAGCAGCAGCTGGATCTGTGACACATGTAGTCACAGATCCAGCCATCGATCCCTCCCTGTGCAATACTCTGCAATGCCCCCATACTCTGCAATGCCCCCATACTCTGCAATGCCCCCATACTCTGCAATGCCCCCATACTCTGCAATGCCCCCATACTCTGCAATGCCCCGCAATACTCCGCAATGCCCCGCAAAACTCCGCAATGCCTCCCAAAACACCACAATACTCCGCAATACCCCGCAATACCCCTCAATACCCCTCAATACCCCGCAATACCCTGCAATACCCTGCAATACCCCGCAATACCCCACAATACCCCGCAATACCCCGCAATACCCCACAATACTCCGCAATACCCTGCAACGTCGTCTATGGGGATTTTTAAGTAGCGAAGTTTGGCGCCATTCCACGAGCGTGTGCAATTTTGAAGGGTGACATGTTGGGTATCTATTTACTCGGCGTAACTTCATCTTTCACATTTATGCAAAAGATGGAAGAAAAAATACTAAATTTGCCAAATTTTATAACAGAAACAAAGAAATTTTTTTTTTTTTTACAGAATTTTCAGTCTTTTTTCTCTTATAGCGCAAAAAATAAAAAACCCAACGGTGATTAAATACCACCAAAAGAAAGCTCTATGTGTGTGAAAAAAAGGACGAAAATTTCATTTGGGTACAGTGTTGTATGACTGAGTAATTGTCATTCAAATTGTGAGAGCACCGAAAGCTGAAAATTGGTCTGGTTATTAAGGGGGTTTACGTGCCCAGTGGTCAAGTGGTTAAAGGAGTTGTAAAGTAAAAAAAAAATCTCACCTTAATGCAATCTATGCATTAAGGTGAAGAAACTTCAGAGTATACCGGCCCCCCCTGGCCCCCCGTTATACTTACCTGACCCCTCGAAAGTCCCGCGATCCTCTTCGGCGCTTAGCCTGGCCGCAGATTGGCTAGAGCAGATGGATGTCAATCACATCCAGTGACGCGGCGCTGGGCCGAGTGATACAGCTATGGCTGCTCGCTGTATCACGGGGAGCGCGCCCGCAAGGACTCGCCACCATGCGAGCTCTCTCGCATGAATGTGGCGAGTTCTTACGGGGAGGACCAGAGACAGCCGTCGAGGGACCCCACAAGACGTGGATTGGGGCCACTCTGTGCAAAACTAACTGCACAGTGGAGGTAAGTACAACATGTTTGTTTTTTTAAAGCAACATTTTTTTGCCCATAGTAACCCTTTAAAGCGGAGTTCAGGCCAAAATATTTTTTTATTTTCTATCATTATTACTAATTAAATACATTAACTATTATACAAAGTTCATTACGTATTTATTAAAAATATAAATTACTTACTCAATAGAGTTTATTCTCCCTCCTGTTGTGGCCGTTGCCATCATGATAGTGGGCATGTGAAGCCCAAACGATATCTCTTCCTGGTTTGCTTTGGAGAGGTGCATGCTGGGTAACCAGATCTCGCGCATTCGCGATTCACCGGCAGACGTAGCACCGTCTGTTTCTAGGGGCGGCGATGGAGGAAGGTCCCACCCCATTGTTATGGCAACATAAACACATCTCGGCGCTGTTATCCACCCTAAATCACGTCATTTACTGTCTGGAAATAACGCAAATTTTGATCACAGCACTGCCCACAGTGTGTCATCATTTCCCAGGAGCACAGGCGAGAAAGGAAGTGACCTAAGAGCGCCACAGACCAGGAAGTGCCAGATTAGGAGGACTACATAGCAAAAGGGTGATTCTGGTCAGTAAAAAAATTATTTTACCTACAAATATTTTTTTATGTGTTTCCAGGAGTCTGGTAGTGAAAATGTTTTTTAGGGTGGAACTCCACTTTAAGTCAGATTTTTTTTTGTCCTTCTTGGTACTGTAATAATGTAGAGGGCAGCAGGGGCAACAACTGAGCGCCGAGAACCAGGAATCCAACCATTCTAGAGGGATTCCTCAGCCAGCGATTTCTCTTAAAGGGGTTTTCCACCCATTTTTTAAGTTTATTAAAAGTCAGCAGCTACAAAAAGTGTAGCTGCTGGCTTTTAATAAACTGACACTTACCTGCTCCAGCGTTCCAGCGACGCGCCGGCCGGGGGTCCGCTCCTCTCCCCCCCTCCCCGGCCGGCGTCTTCATTGTCACTGTGGGCACCCGGCCGTGACAGCTTTCGGCTTCACGGCTGGGCACCCACTGCACATGCGCGAGCGGCACTGCGCATGCGCGCGGCGCTGTTTGATTGGACAGGCGTTCACCTAGGACCTGACGTGTCCTAGGCGATCGCCTACAGGGAGGGGCTGCCAAAAGGCGATTAAGCTTAATCGCCTTTGCAGCACCTCGGCGGAAGGAGAAAGTGGGACAGGAAGTCCCCTTCTCCTGAAGCCCCCACTCCCCCCCCAAAAAAATTACATGCCAAATGTGGCATGTAAGGGGGAGAGGAGTGGGTTAAGAGGAAGTTCCATTTTGGGTGGAACTCCTCTTTAACTACTACAACACGAGCAGTAGGAGAGGTGAAAATCTGAATTCTTCTTCAACCAAGCATTTGGGATTTTCTTTTACTTTCGATGATAATGGTAAAGAGGCCAAATAGAGAGGGTGAATCTTCCTAACGGGGGCCCAATAAAAACTAGCAAGTGTTCTAATCCCTCTCCACTCTGTCCAATACAAAAAAAAAATGTTGCCTTCAGTTACACTTTAAATAAATAAGAAGGTGAGCAAAAAATGTCATGAAATTCTGATTACCTCTTCTGTTTCCAGATTCTCATTTTCCAGTCTGGACTGAATGTGCCGGAACCGACTGACTAACTCTTGGTGGAACAATGGCTCAGATCGAACCTCGGTTACCTGTAGACAGATATTGGGAATATAAACATAAATGTTCCTAAAACCAATCAAAACAGCCAGATTGATCTTCTCAGTTTGACATAAAACAAAATAAATAAACATTTGGCCAACAGGGTGCATGACTTTTACAAATACAGTGGGGGAAATTATTATTTGATCCCCTCCAGATTTTGTATGTTTGCCTGCCTTACAAAGAAATTAATAGTCTTTAATTTTTATCATAGATGTATTTTAAATGATAGAGACAGAATATCAACCAAAAATCCAGAAAAACACATGATACAAATGTTATAAATTAAGTTACTGTTCAGTGAGTAAAATAAACACAATTTTGGTCTCATCTGACCACAGCACTTTCTCCCAATCCTTCTCTGAATCATTTAGATGTTCATTGGCAAACTTCAGACAAACATGTGTCTTGCAGGCACTTCAGGATTTCAATTCATGGCGGTGTATTGTGTTACCAATTGTTTGGTGACTGTGTCCCAACTACCTTGAGACAGTGTTGTAAGTAACGGCGTTTAAATAAACGCCGTTACCCAACGATGCCCCTTTTGAGGGTAACGAGTAATCTACCCGATTACTCTTCCCCTCTCGGCAACGCTGTTCCCATTACTTGGGCGGCGTTACCGAAATTACATTTACCGCCACTAGATGGCAGCAGAGCGCGACGTCACAGACACTCCCGCCCGCGATCCCAGCATTGGCCAGTGTGCTGTCATGATGGACATCACAGTGGACCAATGAATGCGATTTGCGGCCGGGATGTGATGACGCGTCACGTCGTGCATGGCTGTCCCCTTCAAAACGGGAGTCAAAGCGCGCCTGTGCGCGACATCACGCTTGGCGCGCTTTGACTCCCGTTTTGAAGGGGCCAGCCGTGCATGACGTGACCCGTCATCACGTCCCGGTCGCGAATCGCATTCATTGGTCCACTGTGATGTCCATCATGACAGCACACTGCTGGCCAATGCTTGGATCGCGGGCAGGAGTGTCTGTGACGTCCCGCTCTGCTGCCATCTAGTGGCGGTAAATGTAATTTTGTGAAGCTGAGATTATGGGCAACTGCTGCTGAATGGACATGGCATGGAGACCTCATTACTCAGATTGTTACTGTATCTGTGACTGGATTGCATGGCACCAAATATTAATTCTACCACCGCAGTGATCCGTGATATGATCCAACAATATAGGTACTTTAAGGATCCATGTTAACTGGGGTACTTCTACTGAAAAATCTACTGCTACCAGTTTGGAGTATTAACTTAATATTTTGCAACTTTGAGGCTGCCAACATTAGAGCCATTATCAGCTTTGAATATTACTGTGAGGCCAATACTCTAGTAACTAGGACCACCAGACATTTTCTATTGATAGCACAAGAAGGCCCATGCATTTATGAAGATCATGTTTATCATCTAATCCATGGGACTTTATTACCACTTGTTTTTTTTTTTAGCAATATAGGATTATTATCCGCACATTTTAGCACTTGCAGCATTACATTCAGCACTGGTTGTGTTCATTGTTATTTATTGCGCTTATCACTCTTTTTTTCATTTCACTTGGGTATTTAAATATACTTATATTTATATACATTTAGATTGAGCAGCAATTTTTTATTTATTCATTATCGCCTCTTTTTCACATGGAGGCGCGAGAGCCCTTTATACATATTTGCATACATATTATACATATTTGCTGAGTAACTAATTACTTTTTCAATGTATTAACTGAGTCACCAACGCAATTACTTTTTCGGAGAAGTAATTTATAACTAACTAATTACTTTTTCAATGTAGTAGCTGAGTCACTAACGCAATTACTTTTTCTGGATTTTTGGTTGATATTCTGTCTCTATCATTTAAAATTCACGTATGATAAAAAAATTATAGACCCTTCATTTCTTTCAAGTGGGGAAACTTACAAAATTTGCAGGGGACCAAATAATTATTTTCCCCACTATAACTGAGATCTGCACATAACTTGAGATGCCCCTGAAGATGCACGCTGGTGACTAAATGTCGGGTGGATTGAGGGTCGTGTGACGCGCTGGAGCAGATGGAGTTTATAGCCGCCACCTTGTTGGTAGGAAGCGCTGGACGCTTTCCTTTTGCTTATTACCATTTCACATCATGTGAGTTTTTATGTCTAGCATACACTTAATACATTTTCTAGTTTTTGGATGTCTGTGCAATGAGCGTTTTTCTTTTCATCCTCTATATATGTGACTACTGAGCTTCATCTCTGGAATGTATGTGTAGCCAAGTTTTCTGGGATCACAGCTAAGCATATATGGTGTGCCATTATAAACAAGTTTCCTTATCGCTGTATGGGCTGGTCGTTGGATAGGACAGTTTCAGACCCCTGCTCTTAGGACTGGATGAGATGAGGTTCTCAAATTGCCTTAGTTTCTCGGCAGCCATCTGGTGGTATTGACACGAAATGACAGTGCTTTGAGGTCATAGGAGTCACAATTGCAGCCTGGCCCCAAGCTCCAGGGGGGTCCATGCTGTCCCCCTGTACACCTGGATAGGAGGGCGGGTGGCATATGGGAGGAACTGATCACCTCCATTTTCCTCCTGCAGCCCCTGAATGCCTGCTTACACTCCATTCCCTTTTGCAGACTATTAACATCTGCAGGAGGAAAATTAGCTCCTCTATATGCTGCCCTTTCTATCCAGCTTCTTTCTGCTGCCCCTGGGCCCCTGTGCTCGCTCCATCTCGCCGTAATCCCATGGGATTTGTCAAGATGGAGAACGAAAAAAGGGGCAGGTACATGTGTCATTTACTGGCCCCTTCTTTTTCTTAATGGACAGACTCTGTGATCAGTACTGGTCACTGTCTCTGTCCATTCATAACTGAAGCATTGCATGTTTACTATGCTTCAGTTTGTAAAAGGAAGGCAGAGGCTCTGTAGAGAGCTATTCCTGTCCATTAATTAATGTGCAGTTGAGGGCTGTGTGCCCAATCTTCTTTTTCAGTCTAAAAGGTGAAACATCAGAGGTCCGATTAGATTCCTGATATTTCACCAAAAAACAACAACGGTGCTCCTTAACCACTTCCTGCCGGCCGTACGACTTTTTACGGCCGCAGGGTGGGTCAAAAATTGCCGGGAGGCCGTCTATGTACGGCCTCCAGCCACTGGGGGGGCGCGCGTGCCCGCCGCATTACTGAGGTGCCGATGCGCGTGCCTGGCGGCCGCGATGTATGCCAGGCACCCGCGATCGGCAGTTACACAGACAAGGTCGTGGATCTGTGTGTGTAAACACACAGATCCACGTCCCGTAAGGGAGAGAGGAGAAAGATGCTGTGTCCCTTGTACATAGGGACACAGATCGGTCACCTCCCCCAGTCAGTCTGCTCCCCCTACAGTTAGAACATTCACTATGCTACACATTTAACCCCTTCCTCGCCTCCTAGTGTTAACCCCTTCCCTGCCAGTCACATTTATACAGTAATTAGTGCATATTTATAGCACTGATCACTGTATAAATGTGAATGGTGCCAAAAATGTGTCTGACGTGTCCGCCATAATGTCGCAGTCCCAATAAAAAATCGCAGATAGCCGCCATTACTAGTAAAAAACTTTTTTTTTAAACCAAAAATATGTAGAAGAATACGTATCGGCCTAAACTGAGAAAAAAAATATGTTTTTTAAAAAAAAATTGGGATATTTATTATAGCAACAAGTAAACAATATTGAATTTTTTTTCAAAATTGTCGCTCTTTTTTTGTTTACAGCGCAAAAAATAAAAACCGCAGAGGTGATCAAATACCACCAAAAGAAAGCTCTATTTGTGGGGAAAAAAGGATGTAAATTTTGTTTGGAAGCCACGACCGCGCAACTGTCAGTTAAAGCGACAAAGCTGAAATTTCGCCTGGGCAGGAGGGGGGTATATGTGCCCAGTAAGCAAGTGGTTAAAAAATATATATATTGTAAATAAAAATAAATTGAAATAATAATAAAAAAAAAATGAAACCAAGGTTGCAAAGGTCGCACTTGCGTCCGGTCCCTAGCGTTCCGCCACTGGGCTCAGAGGTAAGGGCATCGGCAAGGGGTCAGGTAGGCCCTTCATGGTTTCTTGCATAAGAGCCCTAAAGGTTCTAGTAAAATCTCTGAGCAGAAGTATAGAAGTATGGTGAAATCACAAGTGGGAGGTTATCAGCACTGAGAGTCCGAGGAGGCTCAGTGCTGCATGAGGTAGCGCAATAGAGTAATATTCTGCTGGAAAGATGATGATCTCGCACCTCATCCCCCTCATGGGGCTGAAATTCAAATCGTGCTGGGGGACAGAATGCATCACTGCGCATTTCCATCAACTTGTTCTTGTCTGCCTGTGCATCCAAGTTGTCCACAGCCCCTTCTACAGCCTGAAGGCCTTGCTGCCGAGAAGTTTGCACTCGATCTTCAGCCTGCAGATACACACGCAGTGTCTTTCCCATACCCAGGTGAAAGCCAAGGTCACAGCACTGTGGAGAAAAGGAGAAAAATCAATTAACAAATAAAAAGCAATAAATGGGCTGAATTTAGTTTCAAAGGAGGAACTTACGTCGATAAGGTCACTAATGTCATGGATATAGTAATTATTGAGATTGGAGTTCACGGTGTTCAAGTTGATAAGATATTCATTCCGGGCTTTTGTGCATTTTTGACTGTTTTCCAGGTACTTTTTCAACCTCTGGAAGGACAAAAGAGTCAAAATGAAAAGTTATTTTTCACCGCAAGTTATACTCCGTAAAAAGAACACACACAGCACCTGCAGGAATTACATATATGAAAAAGTATATGTGTTAAAAGCAATCGATTTAGTTGAAACTTGTCATAGACAATACGCAGTTGAGCGTTGGAGGAGAAGAATTTGAGCATTCCAATGATATTTGATATGTTTATCCAACATGTGTTTGGGGGCTCTAGAATACTTCTACACGGAGCCTTTCATCAAGGCTTAAAATATTGCTAAAGGTCAAAGGTGATTTTGGGGGTTGGGAGAAGTGTTAAAGGGGTTTTCCACCTTTTTTTTAAGCTCATTAAAAGTCAGCAGCTACAAAAAGTGTAGCTGCTGACTTTTAATAAACAGACACTTACCTGCTCCACGGTTCCAGCGACGCGCCGGCCGGGGCTCCGCTCCTCGCCGCCCCTCTTCATTCTTAGTGTGGGCACCCGGTAGTGACAGCTTTCGGCTTCACGGCTGGGCACCCACTGCGCATGCCCGAGCGGCAGTGCGCATGCGCGAGCGGCGCTGTCCGATTGGACAGGCGCTCGCCTACAGGGAGGGGCTGTGAAAAGGCGATTAAGCTAATCGCCTTTCCAGCCCCTCGGCGGAAGGAGGAAGTGGGACAGGAAGTCCCCTTCTCCTGAAGCCCCCACTCCCACCCCAAAAAAATTACATGCCAAATGTGGCATGTAAGGGGGCGAGGAGTGGGTTAAGCGGAAGTTCCATTTTTAGGTGGAACTCCGCTTTAATAATGTTATAATGCCACAGCAACGCAACCTCGGTAGCAGATTGGCTACACATATGAAATTGTATTAAGCCATTTTAATTGATTAGGATTCATGCTTGGACTCTTAAGCCAGCCATACATGGATCAAATTTCAGCTGGTTTAGCAAGGACTGGCTGAATTTCGATCCATGTATGGGCAGGCTGGTTGTACAACCGTCTTTCCTGATCGATCAGTTCCACAGGCAACAGCCAGCAGCACTGATCAGTGTATTCTGATGGTGAGGAGGTCTCCCCTCGCCGTCAGAATACAATACCTCTGTGGAAAGGATTCCCCCATCCACATTGAGTGTGGGTATAGGGGAATTGGGACTTTTTTTGTTTTTGTTGTTTTTAAACCCGTTGAACAAAAAAAAATGTAGAATGTATGAGTTTCCTTCCCATTACTATAATGTTCCCTCGTGTCTTTCAGGTCGTTCCAATCTGAATTGCTTATGTTGAACCTTCGGTATACACAAGCTGCCCATCCTGGTCTAACGTACATTTAACTTTAGGCTAACCCATGGGAATAGACTTTCCTTGAGAATCAAGCACCACTAACCCACTATTTTATCCACTTGCAGGCATCTATTTCTACTAACAGTTCCTTTTAAAAATAACAATTCTTTGGGTGAACATTCATGCTCATTTTATGAAGAGGTGGATAAGGTGCTAACAGCACTGGCTATTTAGAAGGAAAACAATTGAGATTGGAAAAGTTTTTTATAACCTGTTCAATTGCCATACCCCCCAAGAAGCCTGTGGGTAGGCTGAAGTAGTTAGGTGCTGTCCTGGCTGGGAAGGTAGGAGGTAATGCCTTTCCCCACTTTTTGGTCATTTTGGCAGGCTCTGCTCTGGGTCTGGCCCACTGATCCTATGTTTTATAAAAAGGGACAGTGGTCCGGTGTGAGAGAGTTCTGTCCGAGAGACAAGGGAGTTTGGGGCTTCCCCCTAAAGAAAGCTCCAGAGAGAAGGTTTCCTCTTTCAGAAGAGAGAGATCAAGCACCCATAAGGGAGGAAGGCGCTGAATGACACCTGTGAGGAGCAGAAAGAGGCTATCGGCATCTGAATGGAAAGTCACCTGAGGTTCGCCCTGAAGACACCAGCATTGGTCTGTGCCTCAGAACAATTTGTACCTACATGGAAATGCCTTTAAAGGACTGCAATTGCTTGGACTACACTTTAGCAGATATCCTGGTGCAGCACACAAACCTGTAGTTAGAGTTGGGGAACTAGGAAAAAATAATGCCTTGATCTGTTGGACTGTGAGGTGTCTATTTTGCACTCTCTTAAGTAAAGAACTGAAATGTGGGTCTTATACACAGTGTGAATTGGAGTAGTGTGAAGACACAAGGAGTTACCTAGAGTAACAGAAATTTAACAGGCAGCCTTTTGGTAGCGTGTACTTGTGATAGGTGGAACAGCCTCTAGCAGTGAGGGAGACGATGTCGGCACTCCTTCCGCCCGTGGTCTGTCTGCCAAAGCATCGGGAGCAGATTGCACCACATAGGTTCACATCCTCTACAGAGTTACGGAAGTTCAAGAGTTACGTTAAGTGCACGTGTGGAGCCTGTGCAGAGCGCATGGCTGGGGCCATTCCACTAATGGGGAGTAGTAGTGGAAAATGCTGGATGGACAGGTGGATGTAGTTCAGTGTGTCCCTCCAAAATGCACATTACCAAGAAGGTACATATTGTCACAGGGAACCAAGAGTTAACTGGAGAACAGTTACAGGGTCAGTGTACACTGTGTACGTTCATCTCTAAAAATAAAAGGCCAGCCTTAAGTTCAAATATTTCGCCATGGCAGCCTTATCCGTGTCCCAGGGCATTGATGAAGATGACACAGATCAAAAGGTACCCAGGGTGTACAGTTAGGTGACCCTGTAACAAAGTGCCTAACATAGCCCAGAGGAACCAACTTGGGGTAGGCCTTCCATGTAACCCAGTACTTGGCGCCCAACAAGCAAATAGGGAAACATGGGGGACGTGACAAAAAACCCGTCTACACCTGTAGGTCCCACCTGGCCAGCCTACAAGGCTTGTCCAGTAGTGACTGCAGGTCACAGATATTAAGGTCCCCCAATCAAAACGACAATGGATAAAAGAGGCAAGACTTTCAAAAATTAGTCAACTAGAGGCCGAGGAGATAGATAGACCAATCACGGAAAATGAAATCAAAATAGCATTAACAAGCTCAGCCTCAGGCAAAAGCCCAGGCCCAGATGGCTTTACAGTAATGTATTATAAAAAATGTAAGGAGA
This sequence comes from Rana temporaria, assembly GCF_905171775.1. Classification (NCBI taxonomy): domain Eukaryota; kingdom Metazoa; phylum Chordata; class Amphibia; order Anura; family Ranidae; genus Rana; species Rana temporaria. Next base: position 24,991,561 of record NC_053497.1, on the reverse strand, counting down.
TATTACTACCAAGGATATGTCAGTACTTTAATGGCCTAGGGAAAAAATACAAACTAAGTAAGGAGGCCTCCGAGGCAACCATCACTGTTATCCCAAAAGAAGGTAAGGACATCGGGAGCTGCTCGGGCTACCGACCGATATCCTTGCTTAACACTGACATAAAATTGTTTGCAAGGGTATTGGCCGGGAGAGTTAGGCAGGTAATGACTAAATTGGTACACCCAGATCAGACGGGTTTTGTTCAAGGGCGAGAGGGGAGAGACAACGGAGTAAGAACACTTCTGATAATCCGGAGATTGAGAGAAATGGGATCCCCAGGTCTACTCCTGTCGATAGACGCAGAGAAAGCGTTCGACAGGGTAGACTGGGGACTTATGCTTGCTACCCTAAAGGATATGGGGTTTGGCCAGGGGATGATGAACTGGGTGGATACCCTATATCAGTCCCCTATGGCCAAAATAAAAATAAACGGTAGTCTTTCGCAAACATTTCAAATGAGAAATGGAACGAGGCAGGGGTGCCCCCTGTCACCATTACTGTTCGTGATATCAATGGAACCATTCCTAGCCAAGGTCCGAAATTGCCAAAAAATAAAAGGGACCAAAATAGGAGAGGAGGAACATAAGCTCGCAGCTTTTGCGGACGATGTCCTCTTCTATTTAACAGAACCCAAAACATCAATTCCTAACTTATTAAACTTATGCAATGAATATGGGGAATTTTCAAACTTTAAATTAAATATCACTAAAACAGAGATCATGAGTATAAACATAAGAAAGACAGAAGAAAAACTCCTGAAAGAGAATTATCGCTTTGCTTGGGTAAGGGAACTTAAATATCTGGGGATTCTGTTAGCTAAATCAATCAAAAAAACCTATGCGATAAACTTTATCCCATTGTTAAACGAAATCAAGAAAGAAAACAAAAAGGGTGGAAAACAGAGCAATATCATGGATAGGACGAATCAATTATTGTAAAATGGTTATCATGCCCAAGATCTTATACAAATTTCAGATGATCCCTATAGCTCTACCAGGAACGCTGCTCTCAGCCCTCAATAAACTAATTATGAATTATATATGGAAAAATAGGAAACATAGGATATCACTCCAGACATTAAGACAACCAAAAAAAAAGGGAGGGCTTGCTGTTCCGGATGTTAGGAGATATCACGAGGCGGTTATGTTAACAAGAGTGGTGGAGTGGGCCAGAGTCAACACAGAAAAAAGGTGGGTACGTTTAGAAAACGAATTAACACAGGTAAGGTTGGATAAGATTATATGGAACCCCCCCCCCAATTTAGGACACTGGATATTAACGCACATGAGATAACAAAAAATGCACTCAAAATATGGGACACAGTCTATAAAAAAATTGTGAAGGAATATAATTCACCCCTTATAGCACTGAAGAATAACGATTACTTTGCACCGGGTAAGACACAAGTAGGGGGTCACTGGATCAAAAAAGACACGGCACAACTAAGGGATATAATGAACGGGGATCACATTAAAACACTGCAGGAGTTAAAACTTAATACAAATTTAATGGAAATCAATGAATGGAGGTACCAGCAGCTAAACCACTTCATTCAAGATCTCCCACACCCATTGAGATCAGAGGATCAGTTGTCGGAACTGGAAAAAATTTGCACGACAGAAAGAACCAAAGGAACCATTTCTATATTATACAAGATTCTACTGAAGATAGGAGAGCGGAGTGTACCTCCATTCATTGAAAAGTGGGAAAGGGAATTAGGCTCACAGCGAGATAAGGCTACAATAGAGAGAATGTTGACTCTGACACACTCTTCCGCGGTAGATAGCCGCACGGCGGAAATGTGCTTCAAATGTATCGCCGGGTGGTACATGACACCGGACAAATTAAAAAAATTTAATGAAGAGCAGACAGGGGATTGCTGGAGGGGTTGCGGATCACCAGGAAATATGGCTCACCTTTGGTGGGAATGCCCAAAGATAAAAAAGTACTGGGAAAACATATTGGGTTGTGTGGAAGAGATCACAATGAAAAAGATAAAGATAGACCCATGGGTTGTCCTATTCCATGGGGGAGAAGAAGGCATAAAAAGGTATAGGGAAACACTTACACCGCATCTCTTAAACGCCGCCAAGAGATTAATCCCAAGGAGGTGGCAAGATACAGAGTGCCCCCAAATCTGGGAATGGATCGATGCGGTCGAAGAAACATACAAAATGGAAGAATTGAAAGAAGGCTTAGAGGGTAATAACATATTACAAAGTACAAAATGGGAAAATTGGAGGACCTTTAAGAGATCATGGAGTTACGCAGAAAAGTTAAGGGAAGAAACCTAAAAGATTTCCTAGAAGAAAATTAGAAAGAACTAGAGGTCTCAGAGTACGTCTAGGGTGAGACGGGGGGGGGGGGGGGGAGGGGAGGGGAGGGGAAGGGGGGGGGGGGTAAAAATTGGGAAGGATATACTTTTTGATGTCTTCCTCTCTCTGTTACGCTCTAAGCAGATAAAGTTAACATACCCGTATATATATACACTCATAAAAAAAAAAGAGAGAGAAAGAGAGGGAAAAAAAAAAAAAAAAAAAGAACCCACATATAGAAAAGCGACACTAATGATGCAAAACCAAATTAGAGATGCAATGGGCTGGCACGCAGAACATGAGCATTAAATATGCACTCTATGAGGTAGAGTCTGAAGTGGAAAAAAAAAAAAAAAACGACAATGGACATATCAGGAGATTGTCATCTGGTTTCTGTAGACTCCTTAAAAGTAAGCTCCACTAGTATCACTGTAAAATATACAGTACATGGGTCCACTGTCAATATCCCAACTAGGATGACAAAGTTTGGAGTGCTTGGTTGTATGGTTTTGCTGTCAACTTTCTACATTATGGAAGTCTTCTTTGAACAAAAATAAATGTGAAGATAGACATTCTTTTCAAATATGCAGGTTTTGGTGTATTTAAAAGAGAAAAGTTAGACCCTGGTACAAATTAAGCCATGCTGCCATGCTAAAGAAGGCCTGTTTTCCACAGCATTAAACATATCCACTTTTTTATATACAGCTGGAAATTGTAAAGCTGTCCATGAAAGCAGGCAAATAACATGGAACATATCTCCCTAAAGACATTAAAGTTCACAGCATGTAAACACAAAATGTATCTTTTAGTATTTTTGGCAACATGCCTCACTCTATACAGAAATCCTGTTTCAGACGGACAACGATAAGCCATTCTTGAAATTTGCACCACTATTGTCAGGCTGCTGTGCACGCTCATTCAGTTGACTTGCCTCCAGCATACCAGATAGGCAGCCCAGCGGGCAACTGAAGAAGCATACATGGCAGGCTGACAACCCTGTTCTAATTGCAGGGGTTTAGATTTGTCAGCCTGCAACAGAAAATTATATTGCTGGTAGGATGTATAGGTAATTTTGCAACAGATTCACAAAAAAATTATTTGCTTAAGAAAACTATATAGAATTAGGGAATGATGCCAAAGATAAAAAAAAAAGTAGAGCTTTTAGGTTTAAGCTTTAAACTGCTTGGTCTGTTTATTCTGACCTTCTTTCTAAACTAAACTGACTACAAAGGCCCCTCTCATGAACCTTTCACAGCTCCTAGTGCTTCCAGATCAAAATCTTTATACAGGAAGTTCTAATGATTGACTGCACACCAAGAGCAAAGCATTAGCACTTCTTGAAAAGAGATCTGACTTTACCACCCAACACAGATTCAATTAACAATGACACTAGCTGGCAGGATTGTGGACTATGTATATTAGACACTGTATAGTAGGAGTGTGGACTATGTATAGACGAGGCACTGGTTGCCAGGAGTGTGGATGGTCTAGACGAGGCACTGGTTGCCAGGAGTGTGGATGGTCTAGACGAGGCACTGGTTGCCAGGAGTGTGGACTATGTATAAACGAGGCATTGGTTGCCAGGAGTGTGGATGGTCTAGACGAGGCACTGGTTGCCAGGAGTGTGGATGGTCTAGACGAGGCACTGGTTGCCAGGAGTGTGGATGGTCTAGACGAGGCACTGGTTGCCAGGAGTGTGGATGGTCTAGACGAGGCACTGGTTGCAAGGAGTTGGCAGGAGTGTGGATGGTGTATGTGAGGCACTGGTTGCCAGGAGTGTGAATGGTGTAGGCGAGGCACCGGTTGGCAGGAGTGTGGAAGGTGTAGGTGAGGCACTGGTTGGAAGGAGTGTGGACCATGTATTTGAGACGCAGACTAGCAGGATTGTGGATGGTGTATGTGAGGCACTGGTTGCCAGGAGTGTGGATGGTGTAGACGAGCACAGCCATGGCTGGAACAGAGGCTAAATTGCCCATAAATACACTGGTCTGAGCCAAATAACGACTCGGACCCCACTAAATTTACAGCAGCGCCTGATCAACAGGAGTAGGGCGCTACATGTAATACAGTTATAGTGAGGAATACAAAAGACCTGCACATTGAGGAGACCTCTTAACAAATAAATTACCCAACAAAGAAGGGAAATATCTACAAGTCAAGTCCTAAAACCCGAAGGAAAAGGGACATTCTTTTGAGTACAATGAGATGCACATTTTGTATAGAGAGGACTACTGGTTCATAAGTTGCACAAAACAGGCCATCTACATCAAACTGAAACAATCAATAAACAGGGGTTGGGTCTTTTTCCACAGCGAATGGTGTTATAACATCTCTACCCCGGCATTTTGACAACAGTTCACACCTTCATCCGTGTTTAACCCTTATAAAGCTTTCCTGACCGCAAAGATGGGATTATATAACTAGAACAGGATGATTCCATAACTTTCACACCTCCCATCCATTTCTTGTACAATAAGATCTACCTATTAGAACCAAAGCAGTGGCTTGAATAAGTTATGAAACATATTTAGCATGAGTAGAGTGTTACTACTACTGCTAGATATACTATTACCTAGATCAGTGGTCTCCAAACTGTGGCTCGCAGGCTGTATGCAGCCTTTTGGTTGCCTTTATCCAGCTCTTGGAACACTATTCCTACCTCTGACACCAGCAATGGGATATTATTCATCCCACTGACTGACACTGATGATGAAGCATAAATTCTTCCACTGATACCAACGATGGAACACTATTGACACCAACGAAAGGGCACCATTTCTCCCACTGGCACCAACATTGGGGCACTATTGTAATCACTAATAGCACTGATAGGGCACTATTTCTCCCACTGACACCAACGATGGGACACTATTCCTTCCACTGGCACAAACATCGGGGCACTATTGTAATCACCAATACCAATGACGGGGCACTATTCCTCCTCCCCCTAACCAAAGGGGTGCCGTGGATTTTTTTTACTCCCACTGACCACCCAGGCTGAGGCATTATCTATGTACTCCCACTGGCCACAGTTCAGCCCTGCTAAAGTTTGGAGGACAGTAAACTGGCCCTTTGTTTAGAAAGTTTGGATACCCCTGTCCCCATCTAATCTGATAGCCAGACCTCCTTATTAGTCTCTGCTGTTCACACCCCTTTATATAAATGAGCTGGTTGATGCTCAGGGCTCTCTCATTCTCTGTTGTGGGAGCCGGCTGCTGGGTGAAAAGGCTGACTGCTGACAGAACACTAATAAAGGTGCCTCCCAACGGCTTCCCTTTTTTAGTCAGGAATCAAGTAAAGGTTAAGACAAGGAGATGTCTGGTTTGTTTTATGCTATGGACTTGCTGTACAAAGCTCTTCTGCATTAAAAACTGTTTGTTTGCCTTGCCGCAAAAAGTGCAGGACAAATCTGCTTCGGCTCTTCTTGTGTGTCCCTGCCTTGTGCATGGTTTACTCTCACTATCAGTAAAGCCTGTCCACTTTACAATTTATTTATTATATGAAAGCGAAAACAGAACGGTTTGGCCTGTGATCATAGAGGATGACACAACCAACATGTCTAGGAGTCATAAAATTTAAACCTGGCATTGGTCCCAGTTACGGAAAAAAAAAAAAAAATGTTGACTTACGCATTTCATTAACTTTCCAAATCAGTCACATCCTGAAGATCAGTGACCACATACATAAGCATTACGGTTATCTGCTAGAAACTGAATTCTTGCCAGCAGCAGCTGATCAGTCATCCTGTTTAAAAATGAACCTGACTTTTGGCCTATTACTGTTAAGTCTACAATCTGGCTAAGCAGCATAGGCATGAAGCCCATAAAGCGCTCTTCAGATGTCGTTGCAGGTGTCCTGAATACAGACTGGAAATTAAGTGTTGGCTCTCATTTAATCAGTGTTCTAGCGGGAAATTATAATTTTTCGCACACATGTACAAAGTCGCAATTTTTTTGACAACAAGCATTTACATTTATATATTTTTTTACCATTTTATTCAGTGTTTGGGAATTCAAGTTGCTCCAACATCCACTCGCGCATTGCTCACGGCAATTTTATATATATATATATATATATATATATATATATATATATATATATATATATATATATATATATATATATTTTCCACTTGAGTGAGTGATATCACATATTGCTGCGTTTGTTTATTTTTAACCTTTATTGTTATCAAAAGGGGGCTAATGAGATTCTCCTGCTCTCTATCCTGACCCAGTTTATCATGGTCCCAGAGTAACAGTAGAGCCTGGGAACCATAGCAAGTGTGGAGAGGGGGGGGGGGGGCAAAAGAGTGCTTTAAGGGTTGAAGGAGAGCCGTTTAAAGACAAATGCTGTGTAAATTATTACTGCAGCTAATGCCTCTTAGGATACCCATACATGAGTCGCCCTCACACCCTCGAAAGGGCGGCCAACCAAGCGTGATTTTGCAGGAAGGTTGCGATGAGGGCCCAGCATGTGTACAGCCCTGAGCCTCTTCATGCCCTTGTTTAAGTTGGCAGTCAGATGATGGTAAAATTACAGCTCCACTGCCTGCTTTTACCGCCCCCTGGCCACCCGCATGAAAGAGCCATTAGCTGTTTGATTTTGGCAACATTACCTTCTCTACAAGCCTCTCAGTCTTCTTTAGGGAACTGCGCCTCGGCCCCCTCTCGGCTACTGGTGAGCTTGCGGTCTGCTCGCTCACTTTGCCTGTGCGCTTTTCTTCTTGCTTCTCGGCCTCCCTCAGTTTGTGCTCAGAGTTCAGACAGTCGTTGTGGTATAGCTGGTAGGTCTTCACTGCCTGTGGAGAAAAGATAAAGTAAGTGATCAAGCACTATTCGATAGAGGCGAGACAGTCAAGAGCACGAATGAAGAACCAAAGAAAGGGGGTCCTTGAGCAGTAGCAGATTCGTCTCCCACCTACAATGACCACCGAAGTAAGGGGGTACTTTGCCACTGACATACAGCATACAAGAGAAGTATGGGGAATGATTTTTTTGAGATTCATACTTACCTGGGTGGATGCAGCATTGGTCCAATACTGCATCTGTCCCCCCGCCGGGTCCAACACCAAGAAATGAGCGATCTAACACCATCTATCGCTTGGTTCTCAGGGCTATGCGAGCGGAGAGCTGCTGACTGTCAGTCGCTGCTCTCTGCTCTGCCCCCTCCATGCTCACTGTGATGCTGGGCTGTGAAAGGGGTTGGAGCGGCCAGCTCAGGCTCTCAGCGCCTCACTGGCTCTGTGACGTCAGCAGACTTCAGCCCGCTGTTTGCTGAAAATGGGCCACAGGAGTGCAAAATGAACTGCACTCCTGTGATCCACAGGAGAAGTACAGCCAAACAAGCTTTGGCTGTACTTCTCCTTTAAGGCAGCCTTTCTCAACCAGGGTTCCTCCAGAGATTTCTAGGGGTTCCTGGAGCAGTGGCACCAATGCTTCTTGGCAGAGCCTCCTCTCTTTTGTTGGTTAGGTAACCACTGTACCAATGACCTGGGCCGCATTCTTCCTACCTACTACCACTGTAAGAAAAATTCTTCCCACTGACCACCAATGTAAGGAACATTTTTCCTACTGACCACCAATGTAAGGAACATTCTTCTCACTGACCATTAATGTAAGGAGCATTCTTCCCACTGACCCCCAATGCAAGGGACATTCTTCCTACTGACAATCAATGCGAGGAGCATTCTTCCCACTGGCCACCAATATAAGGAGCATTCTTCCTACTGGCCACCAGCTTAAGGAACATTCTTCCCACTGATCACCAATATAAGGAGCAGTGGCGGCTGGTGCTCAATTTTTTTGGGGGAAAAAAAAAACTTAAATTTCCACCACAGTGCCCATTAAACGCAGCCAGTTTGCCCCCTCAAATGCAGCCAGTTTGTGCCCCCCATTGCAGCCAGTTTGGTCCCCCCAACTGCCGCCAGATTTTCCCCCCAGCTGCCGCCAGATTGTCCCCCCAGCTGCAGCCAGTTTGTCCCCCCCAACTGCAGCCAGTTTGTCCACCCCAACTGCAGCCAGTTTGTCCCCCCCAACTGCAGCCAGTTTGTCCCCCCCAACTGCAGCCAGTTTGTGCCCCAGCCCGGCACGTACCTTCCTCGGGTTAGTGCCGTTCTCTCCCCGCTCCCTCGATGTCTTCTCCCGAAAGGCTACACTGCCGGGTTGCCCTACCCGCAATGTCTACGGGTGCCAACATCGCTGGATTCCAGGACAGGTAAGTGTCCATTTATTAAAAGCCAGAAGCTACAGTATGTGACGCCGGGAACACAGCTATTGGACTGAAAGCGGTTATGTTCCTTGCGCTTTGAACAACCAGTCGGCGGCGGCTACTCTCCTCTCTCTTACCCAGCACAGGTAGGCTCCACTGGGACACAGGCTGCAATGGGGACACATGCTGCATTGGTAGACATGGGCAGGCTGCATTTTTGGGCATGGATAAAGTTGTTGTTAATATTTTTTTTTTTTACTTAATTCTGCATAAAACATTTAAGTGTCATTTCATGAGATAATTTATGAGGGCATGTCTAGGGGCAGGACATGGTAGGGGTTGGGCAGGGCAACTGGTGGCGAGTAACCCTTGATTTGTGAGAATTTTTCTGGCCACAACGGAACATGAAAGAAGACAAATGGTAGCAATACAGCAGAAGTTATGAGTCTAAGTTTTCTTTGATTACTGATATAAGCCACACATTTTGTGTTCAGTTACTAAAAAACTGAGAAGTAAGAGTCATAAAGATAAAGAAATGAACAGGGAAGTGGGTGCAGTGCAGTAGAACAAAGTCCAGCAGCTTATGCTTTGGAATAGTTCCAGTTTTGGTTGAACCACAGTATTGACTGCACATGCATCCCAAGAGCATACAAAATTAAAGATAAAATAAATTCATATATTGTGAAGCTATACTACATATTACGAAACTATAAAACAACAACTAGGGGTCCATATAGTGAACTTGGTGTTGAGTTATTCACTTTATGTCAACACAAAGGACAAGGGGGCACTCTTTACGTCTAGAAGAAGAGAGACAGTGGCCCGGATTCGCAAAGCACTTACGCCGAGATACGCCGCGTAAGTCTATCTATGCGCCGTCGTATCTGTGTGCCGTGCCCACAATTTGAGTTACACCTAAAAATAGGCTTCCAACGACCGACATAACTTGCCTACGCCGTCGTATCGTGGGCGCATATTTACGCTGGGCGCATTTTCCGCTCCCATAGATTTTCTATGCACATATGTAAATGGGGGAGATACGCCGATTCACGAACATAGTTGCGCCCGGTGCATAATATACGCAGTTTGCGTAAGGCGTACGTCCGGCGTAAAGTTATTCCCCATATAGGAGGCGCAACTCATGCAAAGGTATGGACCAGGGAACAGAGCCGTCGTTTACGTAGTACGTGAATAGAGCTGGGCATAGGTTACATTCACGCCGTAGGCAGTGATCCGTCGTATCTTAGGAAGTAGTTCCGGCGTGATTCTGCGCATTCTCACTGGGATGCGTCCACGGGACGGCGCCGTACGTTATTTGTATCTTTATGACTCTCAATCCATCATTTACATGGGGTCTAGCCTCATTTGCATGGCTCATGCCCACTTCCACTTACGACGAGTTACGACTAAGAAACCCAGCGTAGATTTGGAGGCAAGTGCTTTGTGAATACTGTGCTTGCCTCTCTGCGCTGCGTCGGCGTAGCGTATATTAGATACGCTACGCCCGCATAAATATGCGCCGATGTATGTGAATCCGGGCCTTAATCTCTAAATATGGAAAGGTTTCTTCACAGTAAGAGCTGTGAAAATGTGGAATAGACTCCCTCCAGAGGTGGTTCTGGCCAGCTCAGTAGATTGCTTTAAGAAAGGCCTGGATACTTTTCTAAATGTACAGAATATAACTGGGTACATTTATAGGTAAAGTTGATCCGGGGAAAATCCGATTGCCTCTCGGGGGATCGGGAAGGAATTTTTTCCCCTGCTGTAGCAAATTGGATCACGCTCTGCTGGGGTTTTCACTTTCTTCTGGATCAACTGTGGGTATAGAATGGAGTATGTGGGATTGTATGTAACTATTTTAACATGGTATTCATTGTACAGTAAAACCTTGGTTTGAGAGCGTTTTGCAAGACAAGCAAAAATGTTTTAATACATAATCGATTTTGACTTGATATACAAGCGATGTCTTGATAGACGAGTAGCGCCATGTCACAACCGAGTATAAAAGAGAAGAGAGGCGCCTCTAAGTGTAGCAATATGGTTACATTTAATGAAGGTACAACATTTAGAAACTCACATGGTTGATGATTAAAACAGACAAATCTAAGTATTCAGGCATCCGGGGTAAAGCTGTCCACATAGACCATCCACTGCACCACCATTGATCTTATTTCTTCCATGAGCGGTTCAAGCCTCACTTTCAGATCGCTCTACTGCAGGGTAGTCTTCCTGGTCACGATTGCAGACAGACAGCAGTGAGAGCCGGTGGGGAGGAGGACGGTCTATGTGGACAGCTTTACGCTGGATAACTGCATACTTAGATTTGCCTCTTTTAATCATCAACAATGTGAGTTGCTAAATGTTGTAACTTCATGAAATGTAACCATATTTCTACACTTAGAGGCGCCTCTTATCTCTTTTACACTCTGTAGCTCCTGCTGGATTTTGATTCTAATCCCCTTGGGGAGGCTTCCATTTGTGGATGGACATTTTATGGTTACACAACCTATCACATTGCTAATTTTAAAGCGTGACATGTTGGGTATCTATTTACTCGGCGTAACATCATCTTTCACATTATACAAAAAAAATTGGGCTAACTTTACTGTTTTGTTATTTTTTAATTCATGAAACAGTTTTTTTTCCCCCCAAAAAAGGCATTTGGAAAATTATTGCACAAATACTGTGCGAGAAAAAAAGTTGCAATGAACGCCATTTTATTTCCTAGGGTGTCTTCTAAAAAAATATATATAATGTTTGTGGGTTCTGATTAATTTTCTAACAAAACAAATATGATTTTTACATGAAGGAGAGAAGTGCCAGAATAGGCCCGGTGGAGAAGTGGTTAACATTCAGTACAGTTTTTAAAGGGGCCCCAAGGTCCTTGAAGGCATCTATGTCAAGTACCTGCATAAAAATGAAATTTAGGCCTCCAGCTGCAGAAACACTGACTCGGAGACAAGCCAATAATTACAGATATCACTAACCAGAATAATGGGAGCCGTAGCCAAAACAGATCCCCACAAATGTAAATTTTGGCTATAATAAAAACACATTCAAAGACATTCAAAGACCTCGCACCCCGCCAGCTGCCATAACAACCACACTTACCACTCCAAAATACCTAAGAATACAAAGCAATCAGGGAGAACGGGTGGAAACTTGTCCCGAACAAGCTCTCTTCCAAATGCAGGCTTTCCAAGGCTTTCCTACGTTTCCAACTCCTGAAGCCCCACCTCCTCCTGCCCTATCTACCAATCCCATTAGTACCACTTGAATCCTGTTTACTTTTGATCCACAAAAAGACTCCTCCTATGTCAAACCCCATTTAACTCAATCATGTCGGCCTAGGCTTCCCTTTTTTCACTCCGGGCCTAACTTTTATGCTTCCAGTGTTGGTGACGTCTCTCAGTTGATTACTTGAAGCTGCAAGTTCAGTGCGCACAATCATCATCCCATACCAGCAGACCTTACCAGGATTGGTTGTATTTAATTTCTATGGTTGAAACTTTTTATAATGGTTAATACCTATTATTTTTGCACATGGTATGGGAGAGTCTATACATATACTTTACACCCAGCAATAATTTGCTCTGCCATGGCAGGCAGGAATGTCTTAATCAGACCTCACACTTTTTGGGGGAACTCCACGCCATTTTTTTTATTATTTGGGGTGGAGTTCCCCTTAAAATCCACACCAGACCTGAAGGGTCTGGAATGGATATTTGAGGGGAACCCCACGTCATTTTTTTTTAAATTGACGGCGGGGTTCCCCTTAATATCCATACCAGACCTGAAGGGCCTGGTAATTGAATTTGGGGGGACCCCCACGCTTTTTTGTTTTATGAATGAATTCTCTCTGAATTGCCAAGGAGCCGACAATTCATTATAGCCGCGAGTAATTTTTAAATTCAGAAATTACACTTTGTGCAGAGACAGTTCTAAGTACGGGAAACATGCGCTATTTCACATGCATACTTTACACCCCCCCCTAAGTACGAAATTTAAAGGAATATTTCACTTTTATTGTTTCACTTTAAGCCTTATTAAATTAAATAACTTGCATATTGGCCTTTAAAATTAGCACTTTAGATTTTAAACGTTCGAGTCCCATAGACTTTAATGGGGTTCTAAAGTTCACACGAACATTTGGTGTGTTCGCAGGTTCTGGTGTGAATCGAACAGGGGGGTGTTCGGCTCATCCCTACTCTTGATGGATCTTTTGTTCCCTTGTTCTTTTCTCTGCAGTCAATCATGATTTCCCCTTCTGACTAAATACTTTCTCCCTTTTATCCATAAGTCTGCACAGAGCTTGAGCTTGAATAATAGACATCCCCTAAAACTTGATTTTCCTTTTTTAGTTCTAACAAATGTAAAGGAATGCTGAGGCTGCAGCCAACCCTGAGATTATATTAAAGGCAGACTCCTACCGCTTAGCAAATATGACGATCGGCGGGACTCCACTGATCACAAACAGATGTTAGGCCCCAGGGCTGCGACTAGTGTCAGAGATGATAAACATGTAAAACCAGGGTTTGGGCCAGATACCAGCAGGTCAGTGTGAAAACCTCAAAGACTGAAGTATAGATGAGTAAGAATGCTTAGTGTTGCCAACTGGCGGTGGAGGACTCTAATCATGGTGCAGGGACTGGAAATGCCTGGTCTTCCCAAGAGCAAATGTAGGCTACACCCAGTGTGTGGTCCTAACTGGCAACCACAGACGGACAAAGGAGGACACAATCAGGGACAGCAAGATACAGCACACAAGACAATACCCCAGAGAGACCAGGCAGTATATACTAGCAGACAAAAAAGGATGAAACACAAGAAATGGCAATCAAGGAATACAAAAGGGAACACACTAAGCACTAGTAATTATAAAGGGAACAAAAGGATACCAACAAGAGCTAAGCAGAAATCACATAGGATTGCTGGTGCGAGGCACTAAACCCTGACCGAGCAATAAGAGACCATCAAATACATTGATCCAGACTAAAAGAATTTGACCCACAGGGCAAGTGGACAAAGGAGGTAGCTGGAGGTCAATAACCAAGTTCTAACTTAAGCTGTATAGCTGGGTAAACACTAGCAGATTTTCATTGGATTTCATTTATTGTTTTAAAGCGGAGTTCCACCCAAATCTACAACTTTATCTTATCGCATTTAGTAAATTGCATAGATATTCCATCGTTACTCCAATATCTTTTTGCCATTTAAATACCTTTCTATTTATGTTGTTACATCCGGTCTATCACTCCCACAGGAGTTGACGTGTATCCTGTATTCCCCCGTCGTCACACTGTCTCATGGGAGATAAGCATCATGCTTCCCAAAATTCAGTGCGGAACGCCACCCAGCAAAATCTTGCGTGATGTGATGGCCGTTGTGATGGCAACCCTCAGTGTTGACGGCGTGCAGCATGCGCGGGATCGAGCGGTGAATGCTTGGAAATAAGCATTCACCGCATCCCGGAAATAGGTGCTTGTGGGCTTCACTTCACAAAGCTCTAGGTAGACCCAGCTTTGTATGACCAGTAGATAATCACTAGGTAGATATTTTTTGTTAGGGCTCCATTGTGACCTGGTGACTTACTATGCTCTCCTGAAATGGATGGCCATGAAGAAAGACAAATAGATGGGTGAACAGGCGGATTGAAGCTCTGTGGGAGCAATTGTTTATGGTAAAACACCGACCAAATACGAAGATGAGAAACGTAGACGCCATATCCCAAGTTCACTCTTGGTGGGTCACAGGTGTTTGGTGTAGTAGAGTGTCTCACAGGGAGCCTGTAAAAGTCCTGTTTGGGATTTTGAGACCTCTGATCCACTACAGGTTTTGCACTGCTCCCTATCAGACAATTTAGGTTTGCCTGAGGAACACAGTCAGTGATCTGAAGCCTGGGGAGCAGACAGGTCATGTCTGCTAGAGCTGAGGCTTGATGGACACAACAACAGTGTATATGGAGGATGCCAAACAGTAGACTAGGCCAGCCTGGTATTTAGGGTTGCGTATATGTAGTAAAAGCCGAGACATGTGTAAATAGAACAAATAAACTTCCCACTCTTTGCCAAGACATTACTGGACTGATATTGGTGCCTAAAAAGGTTGCTCAACCCAGAGAGCATTATACCAGCTACCTATGCCCAGCTCACAATGCATATACAGTACAGACCAAAAGTTTGGACACACCTTCTCATTCAAAGAGTTTTCTTTATTTTCATGACTATGAAAATTGTAGATTCACACTGAAGGCATCAAAACTATGAATGAACACATGTGGAATTATACATAACAAAAAAGTGTGAAACAACTGAAAATATATTTCATATTCTAGGTTCCTCAAAGTAGCCACCTTTTGCAGCAGACACATCTCTAGGACTGGTAAGAGGAGACTGTGTGAATCAGGCCTTCATGGTAGAATATCTGCTAGGAAACCACTGCTAAAGAAAGGCAACAAGCAGAAGAGACTTGTTTGGGCTAAAGAACACAAGGAATGGACATTAGACCAGTGGAAATCTGTGCTTTAGTCTGATGAGTTCAAACTTGAGATCTTTGGTTCCAACCCCCGTGTCTTTAGAAAAGGTGAACGGATGGACTCTACATGCCTGGTTCCCACCGTGAAGCATGGAGGAGGAGGTGTGATGGTGTGGGGGTGCTTTGCTGGTGACACTGTTGGGGATTTATTCAAAATTGAAGGCATACTGAACCAGCATGGCTACCACAGCATCTTGCAGCGGCATGCTATTCCATCCGGTTTGCGTTTTAGTTGGACCATCATAAATTTTTCAACAGGACAATGACCCCAAACACACCTCCAGGCTGTGTAAGGGCTATTTGACCAAGAAGGAGAGTGATGGGGTGCTGCGCCAGGTGACTACCTCTTGAAGCTCATCAAAGCAAAAGGTGGCTACTTTGAAGAACCTAGAATATGAAATATATTTTAAGTTGTTTCACACTTTTTTGTTATGTATAATTCCACATGTGTTAATTCATAGCTTTGATGCCTTCAGTGTGAATCTACAATTTTCATAGTCATGAAAATAAAGAAAACTCTTTGAATGAGAAAGTTTGTCCAAACTTTTGGTCTGTACTGTAGCCGCATACAGACATTAACTTCTATATGTAGTTTTGCACAGCACCTGTTGGCTCCCTGGCTGGGAAAAACACTATAATTTCTGCTGTGCGGACAGGTACGGCCATATGCATGAGCCCCTAAGCCGACAGATGATTCCAAGAGTTTTTAAAGGGGTTGAATAAGGCTGAGAGTTCCCCCAAGTGGGTCATTGACAAATTTCTAAATTTAAAATGAAACCTACAGCAGTAAAATCAGTCTGTATATGCAGTAAAGCAGGCGTGTTACAAGTTTAAAAGGGCTAATGCCCTGCATTGTGTAAAAAGGCAGTTTGATCCTGTATGAACAGATCCTCCTCTTCTTCCAATGACTCCAAAACATGTGCAGATAAGACAGAGCCTTTGGAGTCAGTCTGCACATGCTCAGTTTGATGTGTATTGCTAGAGAGGTTTTTTTCTCTTGGAAGTCTGCATGTGATCAGCATAGGGCCAGGCAGCACTGTCCAGACAGAGGGTCAGGGGTCCTGCATCCTGATAGGACAGCTAGTGCAGTATGAAAACTCCTCCTACAAGCTTTAACCAGGCACCGATAGAAGTCACAAGACTCCTATATACTACTGATGAGAAAAGGTATTTAGCAGTTTATATTTACTAAAATAATTGCATGTCCGTGTTCTGTGTGCTGTGGAAGACCAGATATAGCGAATGCAGGGTCCTGGGCTTAGTAGCACTTCAATACAATAATAAAATGCAAGACCAAGCTTCCAAAAACTTAACTCAGATAACATCTAAAACGAATTTAAGTCCAGACAAAGCTTGTGTGGCTGTACTTCTCCAATATATCACAGGAATTTGTTTTGCACTCCTCTGACCCGTTTTCACCAGAGAGCGAGCTGAAGTCCACTCTCCGCTGACGTCACAGAAGTCAGTCCAGGCACCACGTCATCCCGACAATAAAGTCTGGATCTGGCAGATGACTGGACTGACACCCGGCTCAGCCTGTCAGCGAGCAGCTGAGAGCCTGAGCTGGTCGCGTCCGCCCCTCCACAGCTCAGCGATCCAATGAGCAAGGAGGAAAAAGAGCAGAGAGCTGTGACTGACAGTCTACAGCTCTCTGCTCATGGAGCTCTGAAAACCAAAAGATCGGCGATGTTCAATCGCTCGGTTCTCAATGTAGAGACAGATGCTGCATCCACTTAGGTAAGTATGAATATGAAGGCAAAAAACAACTTCTCTTTTAAGGGCAGCACTGTATAAAAACCCAAATACATGTTTACTAGAAATACTCTATACAACTTAACTCTGATTTGCGTTTCCTGGACAGTTTGTGTAGTGTAACGATTGATTTTATGTGTTGCCAGGAGTTTCTCATTCAAGATTTCCTGAGAGGTGAGTGAGGACAGGCTGGAAAAACAATCTAGAGTAGACAGACTGTCCAAAGGCAGCATAAACCCTAAAAAGATGTTGGTATTGGCAGGCCGGTACCCACACCTTGGCGAGGCACTGTGGCTTTGACATATATTTGCACATTTTGTGGAATTAAACCCTCTATTTTTAACATTAATTGTTTGTTTTTTTGCAGGCTGGCTGGTAAGTGTGCTGGGAAAGTTAGGTTTGTTTGTGCAGTACTCACCCCTTGCAGCTCGGACATCAGCTTCATCAGATCTTCCTGCTGCTGAGCCCCAATATCTTTACTCTGCAGGGAAGAAAGGTAAACACAGTTAGGCTAAACATTAAAGCGGAACTCCAGTAATTTTTTAAATTTTCTATTAAATCTTCTGCCCTAGTTGTTGTTTTAACTTTGGAGAGTAAAACATTTTTTTTCTGCCAGTAAATACCTTATACAGGCCACTTTCTATTTCTTGTCTGGGGGCTGTAATCGGCTTCCAAATAGTTAACCAGGGGACGCACGGGGTGCGCGTTACTTGGTTAACACTGATACGCATCTCAGCCAATCAGGTTCACCGGATCTGGTTACCGGTAACCTGATTGGCTGAAGCGACATCGAGGGCGGGACTACTTCAAGGGATCGTGGAGGAGGATCCGAGGATGGCTGACCGAGAATCTCCGGCATTTTAGGGGCAAACTGGCGGAAATTGATGGGCACAGTGGCGACAATGGCATGGCGAAGTGACGACAATTGATGGGCACAGTGGCGGCAATTGATGGATGGGCACAGTGGCTGCGTTTGATGGGCACAGTGGCTGCGTTTGATGGGCACAGTGGCTGCGTTTGATGGGCACAGTGGCTGCGTTTGATGGGCACAGTGGCTGCGTTTGATGGGCACAGTGGCTGCGTTTGATGGGCACAGTGGCTGCGTTTGATGGGCACAGTGGCTGCGTTTGATGGGCACAGTGGCTGCGTTTGATGGGCACAGTGGCTGCGTTTGATGGGCACAGTGGCTGCGTTTGATGGGCACAGTGGCTGCATTTGATGTTTTTTTTTTCGTTTGTTTGCGCCCCCAAAAAAAATTTGAGCACCAGCCGCCACTGGCTGTAGGTGTGCCTCTGTGTGTCTGTGTAAATCCAGGAAGTGAACAGGCAGTGGCTTCAGCTGCCCACAGTAAAAAGGGCTGCAGCCAGACTAAGTGGAGGGAGACTTCTGCAGCATATTTGGCAAGTACAGGATCACAGTATTATATATATAAAACATTACAAATTATGTGAACACACTACAGTTCCTCTTTAAAGTGGAGGTTCATTAAAAAAAAAAAAATTTTAACATTACATTCAGCCGAGTTGTCCCAATGACAATCGGCTTTTTTCGTACATACCTTATTTTCACCGCCGCTTCCGGGTATGTCTTCTGCGGGACTGGGCGTTCCTATCTGATTGACAGGCTTCCGACCGTCGCATACTGCGCGTCACGAGTTGCCGAAAGAAGCCGAACATCGGTGCGCAGGCGCCGTATAGAGCCGCACCAACGTTCGGCGACTCGTGATATGCTGTATGCGACGGTCGGAAGCCTGTCAATCAGATAGGAACGCCCAGTCCCGCAGAAGACATACCTGGAAGCGGCGGTGAAATACGGTATGTACGGGGAATAAAAAAAACAAAAAAAACATCGGCTGAATGTAATGTTAAAAATTTATTTTTGGGTGAACCCCCGCTTTAAGCAGAATTGTCAGTAAATAGATGAAAACCTAGCAATTATCTGCAACATAACCTCAAACCCAAACTCGACATTAACATTTGTAATATGAACAGTTATGTATATTTAGAACACAATAGACAACACAGAATGATGTGAAAATGTGTATAAAAAAAGTAGAGGAAGTGAGACAGGAAAGATGACCTCTTGAAATAGTCAAACTTCCCCACCTGAATCCACCAAAACTCAACTCCTCCCATAACGGGCCACATCTAACCAAGACTACATCCAAGTGAATCTATAATGAGTTATGTTTGTAATGCAGAAGTAAATCTAGTTTTGGTTGAGCGTGGGGGAAGGGTTAGAAATATTATGTCCCCATTAAAGAAATGTTAGCTTTACTCCCTGTTCTGACTGAAAGTGGAATCTCCAGAAGAGACAAAAAACACTGGTGGGATTTTTCCCCCCACTAATTATGCATGCTAGGGGGCATTTTCACGCTTGCCGGCCACAAATTTGGGGACATATTTTTCTGACACGCATTTTTTTTTAAATGTATTTATTTATTTTTAACATGGGTTCCTATAGAACACGTTCACATGAATGCATTTTTTGTTTTGGGAAAGAGTCAGGGACTTTTTTTCCCACAAAATGCAGCGTTTTGCATGCAATAAACTTCAATGGACCCACATCCAAATCGCGATTTCACTGCGATTTGCGTTTTACGAGATGTGTATTTTTTTTTATTTTTCCTTGCTTTACATTCACTGTGTATAGCTGGTTGCTAAGGAGTGATCCGGGAAGCCAGCCGCCGTGTCCTTAACAACCGATGAGTCATGAATGTAAAAAAAGAAATACAATTTGCCAGCTAAAAAATAAATAAAAAACTCATGAAAAAAAACACAGCATGGGGCCCCCCAAAACCATACCATACCCTTTTGTCTAGTATGGATTTTGAGGGGACAACCCCCACGCTAAAATTGAAAAAAAAAATTGGCGTGGGGTCCCCCCCAGAATCCATATCAGACCCTTATCAGAGCATGCAGCCCAGCAGGTTAGGAAAGGGAGGGGATGAGCGAGGACCCCCCCTCCTGAACAATATTATTGGGGGACCTTTTACCCATAACCCTTGCCGGTGGTTGTGGGGGTCTTATCATAATCCGGAAGCTCCCCCAGATACTGCCCCCCATGTGAATGGGTAGGGGGATACAATCTTTTTGGGCCGGCAATTCTCTTTTTCTTTTTTTTACATTCAGCCGACAACGGATGACTCATCGGTTGTCAAGGATGCGGCGGTCGGCTGTCCGGTCGGCTTCTTAGCAATCGGCTATATGCAGTGAATGAAAAAAAAGAGCAAAACTCAAACCGTGGCAAAATCACAATTGCAGAAAAAACTAAAGGAAAGCACAGCAAAAAGCACTGCAGAAACCATCAAAAGCAACATGCATAGATGTGAATCAAGCCTAAGGCGGAATTCATCACTGACCACAAACCTAAGGGGGCATTCATGTTCCTTTTGAATGGCAGTATAAGAGGGAATACATCCCTCTCACTGAACACAAATCTAAGGGGGCATGCTTCTTCCTTATGAACAGCAGTACAAGAGGGGACTTAATCCTTCCCACCAACCATCATTGTAAGAGGGAATTTGCACCTGCTGAACACCAAGTCTTATTCTTGTTAAGCACCACTTTAGGAAGCCATTCTTTCTGCTGACAAAGAATATAAGGGGGCATTCTTCTTCCAAAAGACTCATATATGGGGGATTCTTTTCTCTTGCTGAAAAAGAAAATATGGCGCATTCTTCTTTCTAAAACACTCATATGAATGCATTGTCCTTCTCAGGGGCGTAACCAGGGCCAGATTAAGAACATCATGGGCCTGGTGCTGAGGATTTTGGTGGGGCCTTTTATCAATAATAAATAAATGCATGGGAAAGACATGAACGCAGCCCGACCAAGGCAAGTGACCAAAGACACAGAACCCAGAAGGAAGACCGGGTGAAGATGGAAGTGCCCGGGCCCCGCCTGATTCATCGCAGCGCAGCACTGGAGGGCTCAGTCTGAAAATTTAAGTGTACACTAATGTGCTAATATGCTGTGCATACTTGTACGTTGTGGCATAACCTACCCCAGGGCCTCTAAAAAGTAGTAATGTCAGGAAAGTTTACTACCGCTTTATTATCACAGGATCCCAGGAGCCTCTCATGGGGCCCCCTACTGACCCAGTGGCCCTTGGGCAGTGCCTAAGTGCACAGTTGCCAACATTTAAAAAATATTTTCAGGGACACTTTTTTATATAAGTGCTATATTTAGAGTAGCTGAGATCCCCGATGTTCCTCTATACATCATAGTAGTAATCACAAAATTAAATGAGTACTAATAATGGGGCAGAACAAATATAAGAACTGAGATTTCCTTTAGTTGAACTAACAAAAGTGTGTCCATTCTAGAGCTGGTAACATTGAGGGTATTCAGTATAATTTTAAAGAACTGTTTTTGTGGGTAAGCGACATAGGGGAGGAGTATGGACGGTATATAAGTGGGAAGTATGTGCAGGTGAGGGAGAGAAATGTGGAGGGTCTAACAGTGGGCACTATGTACAGGAGAGGAGTGTGAAGGGTATGACAATGGGCAGTATCTACAGGAAGAGTGTGGGGGTATGACAGAGGGTAGTACGTACCAGAGAGAATTGTGGAGGGTATGATGGGGCAGTATGTACAGGAGAGGAGTGTGGAGGGTATGATGATAGTGGGCACTATGTATAGGAGAGGAGTGTGGAGGGTATGACAGTGAACACTATGTATAGGAGAGGAGTGTGGAGGGTATGACAGTGGGCACTATGTATAGGAGAGGAGTGTGGCGGGTATGACAGTGAGCAGTATGTACAGGAGAGGAGTGTGGAGGGTGCGACAGTGGGCACTATGTACAGGAGAGAAGTGTATGACAGCAGGCACTATGTACAGGAGAGGAGTGTGAAGGGTATGACAGTGGGCGCTCTGTATAGGAGAGGAGTGTGGAGGGTATGACAGTGGGCGCTCTGTATAGGAGAGGAGTGTGGAGGGTATGACAGTGGGTGCTCTGTATAGGAGAGGAGTGTGTAGGGTATGACAGTGGGCACTATGTATAGGAGAGAAGTGTGGAGAGTATGACAGTGGGCACTATGTACAGGAGAGGAGTGTGGAGAGTATGACAGTGAGCACTATGTACAGGAGTGGAAGGATATTTAGGGACTGTGTAGTGGTTAAGCGGGTCATACATGGATTGAAATTACGCCAATTTTTCCCGTTAGGGGTGTCGGAGAGGTTGATGCACTCCGGATATCTTATCCTTTAATTATTCTAAGTAATTTAATCTGGTACACTCAATTAGTTTTATCCCTTATATAACTTATTGTGTGATAACGCTAGACCTAGGAATTCCTTGATATATGAAAATATTCTGTTTCTCTTTCAAGTTTAAAGTATTACTTTGAAATAGTCTTTTAATTTAGCTTATGTGAACTGCCTTACTTTCACCACATGGTGTAGAGCATATAGGATGGATAGATATAAGTGGCAGTTAATAAGACAGGAATGATTATTATGAATTGAAATGTATTTAAATTATTATATTTCTGCGTGCTATTGACTTATTTCTTGCTAATTTAATACAAATGTATGTATTTATTTTATTGAAAATAAACTTAAATTTGAATGAAAAAAAAGAAATTACGCCAATTATGCAGAGACCAGCCATAGTCAATCTATGTATGGGCTAGCTGGTTTTACACAAGTCAATCTATTAATCGACTTGAGTATAACCAGCCTGTTAGGTTTTTCCCAAAACAATCAGTGCTGCCAGCTATAGTTAGCAACACTGATCATTGTACGCACTGGCAGAACACAATAACACTGCAGGAGTGATTCCCCCATCCACAGGTCAGCAGGTGAGAGGGTGTGTGGGGACAGGCTGGGGAGAGATACTAGTCAGTGGCTGGGTAGGCACTGGTAGTATCAGAGCCAGATACACACAGGTTACATACGCCACGATCGTTAGAGCGAGAACAATAATTCTAGTACTAGACCTCCTCTGTAACTCTAAACATGCAACCTAAAAAAAAATTAAAGCACCGCTTAGGATACCAAAAAAAATCGTGTTAACTTAACTAACTAGTGTTTTTTTCGTGTTAGAAAAAGACGATTCGCGCTTTTCTGTCTGTTACAGCGTGATGAATGTGCTTATTCCATTACGAACGGTAGTTTTACCAGAACGAGCGCTCCCCTCTCATAACTTGCTTCTGAGCACGGCATTTTTTTCAGGTCGTTAAAGCCCACACACGACCATTTTTTACAACCTTATAAACGACAACGTTAAAAACGTTGTGAAAAAATAGAGCATGTTTGAAATTTTTAATGCCCATTTTTTAGATCATGAAAAATGCTCTAAAGCCCACACACGATCGGTTTAAATGACATAAAAAAAAAACTTAATTTTTTAGAACCCGAAAAACAGTCGTGTGTACGCAGCATAATACCTTGTATACACGACCAGTTTTCCCGTTGGGAAAACTGCAATGACAGCTTTTGGCTGGGAAAACTGGCCGTGTGCATGCTTCATGGCAGTTTTCCTGACAGGAAAACCGGCGGGAATCCTGGCAGGAAAAATTAGAAAATGTTCTCTTTTTTCCTGCCGCGATTCCCGGCGGTCTTTTTCCCATCAGTTTCCCTATCAGAAATACTGTGGTGGAGCATACACATGGCCGGGATTCCCGGCCAAAGCTCTCACCGCAGTTTTCCAGACGGGAAAACCTCTGGTGTATACAGGGGGAAAGTTACAGAGCAGGTTCTCCCCCCGGGATTCCCATCGGACTTTTTACTGCCGGAAACCCCGGTCGCGTGTACAAAAAAAAAGTCCACTTCCAATACAACTCATGCAAGCACGCCTTCCTCCTCCTGAATACCTGTATCAATCTCAAGGAAACAATATCAACAATTTGCCTGGAGATTACCTTAAAAGGACCATTATTCTAAAAATATTGCATTTCGATATCTGTAGGCAATTTAACACCTTTAATAATGGTATTCCGTACATGATTTTTTATTTCACGTGTTTATTTACTTCACCACTTTTACATGGAGACAAGCTGTCTGGCAAAATCATAGGAGTAGGGACAATTTATTATAAATTGCAACTCAAGTCATGTGAATAAAAGGCGAGCATTGTCCCCTGACCCTTGGCAGTGGTATTGTAAAAAGCCCCTCTCACTGAGACTTTCGCTGCACAGCTGGGGAAAGGTGTAATTGTGAATGACATTATGGATAATGGCATGGAAAACCAAAAAAAAAAAAAAGGATTATTTACTGTTCTTCATACTGGCCCTTCAAGTCCTATCTAGGTCTAAAGGTCAAACCAGTTTCTCTAAAACAGGGATAGTTTGTAATTATGAGATAACAGAAAGTGAGAAACCTACAACAGGAATCTGAAACCACCTCCAATACAGAAGAGAAAATAGAAATTGTCCCCTGAAGATACCATACAAGTCCTAACCTTTTTGGTGAGACGGGTTAGGTCCTCTCCGATATGTGCCAGCCGGGGGATGAGGTGTGTGGTGTAAACATCATTGAGTGCTGCATAGTCCCGACTCTCCTGACGCGTGTGGTTTAGAATCATATACAAGCAATTCACAGGGGACAAAAGATGCTGTTGTTCCTTCCTAAGGAGGCAATAGTTGGCATGAAGAGACAAGGCTTAGGGTTAGTGTACATGGAAAGTATGTCAAGGTACAAAGCAAAAAAAAAAAAACACAAATCCAATACATCTCTGCTGTATATAGACGTTTCCACCAATTTTATCCTTTTAAAGACCCTGCAAGTCCAGAAAAATACCCGTTGTCTGCCAGAAATGCAGTTCATAGTTGGGGTTTACATACATATGGACAAAGAATTCCAGATATGGATGATTTATATATATATATATATATATATATATATAGTTACATTGGCCAGCTTGGAGCAATGTAACTATGCATATACCATACCTGACCAAGCCTTATTTATTGGTAGTGTAAATATCTTCTAAACAGGCACCGTTTAGGATGGGGGTCGGCAACCCATCGATCCCGAGCAACCTGACGATCACTGACATGTAGCACGCAAACACGTCCTAGTGTTGCCGCCCCAGTCTTCTCTTACACTCTGTGCATGTGTAGCGCATGGGCACCAAATCCTAAACTGCAGAGGAAGCCCTGCCCCTTACATACGTGCAGTGGTGGGGCAAGTCTCAGAAATAGCTTGGGCAGTTCGGGCTCTTCTCCGAGCACGCACAAGCTCTTTATCTTCCACGGTCATCCCCACTAATCCCCTCCTAATGCCCCAGCCCTCCTGACACACAGTACCCCTGACACACAGCACCCCTGATGCCCTCCTGACACACAGTCCCTCCTGATGCCCTCCTGACACACAGCCCGCCCTGATGACCTCCTGACACACAGCCCGCCCTGATGACCTCCTGACACACAGCCCCCTCTGATGTCCTCCTGACACACAGCCCCCTCTGATGCCCTCCTGACGCACAGCCACCCCTGATGCCCTCCTGACACATAGGCCCCCCCTGACACACAGCCCCCTCTGATGTCCTCCTGACACACAGCCCCCTCTGATGCCCTCCTGACGCACAGCCACCCCTGATGCCCTCCTGACACATAGGCCCCCCCTGACACACAGCCCCCTCTGATGCCCTCCTGACACACAGCCACCCCTGATGCCCTCCTGACACATAGGCCCCCCCTGACACACAGCCCCCCTGATGCCCTCCTGACACACAGCCCCCACGATGCCCTCCTGACACACAGCCCCCACGATGCCCTCCTGACACACAGCCCCCACGATGCCCTCCTGACACACAGCCACCCCTGATGCCCTCCTGACACACAGCCACCCCTGATGCCCTCCTGACACACAGCCCCCCCCGACACACAGCCCCCCTGATGCCCTCCTGACACACAGCCCCCCCTGATGCCCTCCTGACACACAGCCCCCCCTGATGCCCTCCTGACACACAGCCACCCCTGATGCCCTCCTGACACACAGCCACCCCTGATGCCCTCCTGACACACAGCCACCCCTGATGCCCTCCTGACACACAGGCCCCCCCTGACACACATCCCCCCTGATGCCCTCCTGACACACAGCCCCCCCGATGCCCTCCTGACACACAACCCCCCCCCCCGATGCCCTCCTGACACACAGCCCCCCCGATGCCCTCCTGACACACAACCCCCCCCCCCCCCCGATGCCCTCCTGACACACAGCCCCCCCCCTGATGCCCTCCTGACACACAGCCCCCCCCCCCCGATGCCCCATCACCATGTGCCCCTGACACTACTAATGCCACAGCATCAATGCCCAGCTGTCCAGATCCCACTGTACTGTACCCTCCTGCCACATGCCTTGGCCCCCGGCATTGTGCCGTGGGCGCGCTGGCCTGCTATCGCTCTTAAAGCAGCCGACGTACACCTACGGTGATTCGCGCAGCCGTGTCGACCTACCGCAGTATAATGAAGGCGGCTGGTTGGCAAGCGGTTAAATACCTCATGCCTGGACCACTACTTATTTATTCCTTTAGTAAATTGACTTTAATGCTGTTTTAGGAGTTATTTACCTCATGTTTTTGGTTTGTGAGGTAAATAACTCATGAGGTGATAGTGAACTGACATTGTCAGCATCTCATGAGATAAGTGCAAAAAATATGTCAGGTGATTCAATTATTTTGTGAGATATTCTTTAGTGAATTGAGCCCAGTGTGACATGTCTGTGCATTGCGTCTCCATTGGGAGAGCATGTGACAGGTTGACAATGGAGGAAAACAATTGGGAGACAGGAACAATGTGCTGTTACCTGACAAATAATAAGGGTTGTTTTTTTTTATTATTATTGGAAAAGTAAAGCTAGCCATAGATGGTTTGAATCGAGACCAGTTCAGCAGGGATTGGCCGAGATACGAACCATCTACTGGCAGGCCGATTATACCCAATTTGATTGTTGTAGGACTTGGGAACAAGCTATAGCCACTAGCAATAATCAGCCAGGACGGCTTAACCCCTCACCAGGAGAACACAAGAGCTCCACAGGAGGGATTCCGTGGTTTCAGGAGAGAAAATATCATTGTCTATGGCCGGCTTTAGTCGACCCTTGAAACTGCATGTGCAGACATTCTGTGCAAAAAGGAAGACAATTTGAATGTTGTTAGGCCCTTTCCTTCCAGGTCAAATGTTATTGATTCACAATAAATTAAAGTGGTTTGTGAAAATGACAATATATGCCCATTTGATGGAGCTGGCAATCACTATAAATAAATATGTATTTCCTACGACCATCAGAACCAATCTAGTGGACATACATGGGGTGAAATAGCTCTTGCGTTAAATCAGTTTTGAAAGTGCAATTCACTTTAAGGGCCAGATTCTGCTAGAATCTGCGGCGGCGTAGCGTAAGCCATTTACACTGCGCCGCTGCAAATTACTGGAGCAAGTGCCGTATTCTCCAAGCACTTGCTCCGTAATTTGCGGCGGCGTAGTGTAAATGGCTCGGCGTAAGCCCGTGTAATTCAAAGGGGGCGGATTGTATTTAAATTAAAGGGGTGGTTCACCCTAAAAACTTCTTTTTTTTATTACACCGCCCCCCCACATTGCAATCCGATTAAGGCCATTATTATTTTTTTGAAGCTGTACATGCCTTTGTACAGCATATTCACCCGTGCATCCGGGTTGCGAGTCCCGCAGGAGTGGGCATTCCTAACATGTCTGTGATTGACGTTTTGCCCAAAAACGAGCTCCCCCCCGTCGCGTAAGCCGCGTCACGATTGGCGAAAGGAGCCGAACGGCGATGCGCATGCGCAGTATAGCGCCGACTCGCCGTTCGGCTCCTTTCGCCAACCGTGATGCGGCTTACGCGACGGGGGGGAGCTCGTTTTTGGGCAAAACGTCAATCACAGACATGTTAGGAACGCCCACTCCCGCGGGACTCGCAACACGGATGCACGGGTGAATATGCTGTAAAAAGGTATGTACACCTTCAAAAAAATAATAATAGCCTTAATCGGATTGTAATGTGGGGGGGCAGTGTAATAAAAAAAAAGCAGTTTTTAGGGTGAACCACCCCTTTAAGCGCGCCCCCACGACGATCGAACTGCGCATGCGCCGGGCATAAAAATAGCCCAGTGCGCATGCTCCAGCTCACAACGGAAAACGTCAATGACGACTGAAGTGAGCGTCATTGACGTAAAGTCGTATTCGCGAACGACTTACAAAAACGACGTAAACGACGGAAAAAGACGAGCACTAGACCTACTCTGTAACTCTAAATTTGTAACTTGTAAAAAAAAAATAAGCGACGCCTATGGAGATTTTGAAGTACTGACGTTTGGCGCCATTCCATGAGTGTGCGCAATTTTAAAGCATGACATGTTAGGTATCTCTTTACTCGGCGTAACTTCATCTTTCACATTATACAAAAAAATTGGGCTAACTTTACTGTTTTGTTATTTTTTAATTCACAAAACCATTTTTCCCCCCAAAAAAAGGCGTTTGAAAAATTATTGCGCAAATACTGTGCGAGATAAAAAGTTGCAATGGCCGGCATTTTATTCCCTAGGGTGTCTGCTAAAAAAACATATATAGTGTTTGGGGGTTCTGAGTAATTTTCTAACAAAAAAAATATGATTTATGCATGTAGGAGAGAAGTGCCAAAATAGGCCCGGTATGGAAGTGGTTAAACATTGCACAAACACGTTAAAGCTTATAGGAGATTTTATTAATTGGGTTTTAGACACTTCATATTTAAGGGTATTTTAGGGTTTATCAGTGTGTGTGGGGGGAGGTGAAGGGTTAAAGTTCATCTAAAGCCATTTTTATAGGGTGATGAGGGATCCCCGTCAGGTTTTTTATTGCCGTCTGTGTCCCAGTTGGTCATTGCTTTTTTTAAATTGACACAACTGCTGCTCCCAATCCTACTAGCCCCATTTCTCATCTTCCAAATTTAAATGTAACACATTTAGAACAGCAATAGTCAGAGTAGCAAGATGGACGCTGGCACAAAAGGATGCACTATAATGCTCTCGCTATGACAACATTTATAAATAAACGGGATTGTGTCCAGGGAAGCCTGAGCTGGGTTCCTTTGTGGCTCTGAGATGTCATATGGACTAAATGCTGTGAGCTGCCATGGAAGCTTTTGCTAGAAGATGTAACAATGTGCAACAGTAAACTATTCCCTTTGGCCTATGCCCTTTGGCCTGGATTCAAGAAGCAATTGCGCCTGTGTAACCATAGGTTACCCAACCCCAATGATTACTTGCCCCGGCGTAACGAGTGCTCCTGATTCAGGAACCTTGTTACGCCGACTGCAGCCTAAGATCTGCGCGGCATAAGGCTCTTATGCCCGCATATCTTAGGCTGTATTCTTGCGATGGCCGCTAGGTGGCGTTCCCGTTGTGCTCAGCGTATAGTATGCAAATTGCATACTAACACCGATTCGCAACCTTGCGCGAGCCCTGCGTACACAATTTACGCCGTTTACGTACGGCGGTTTTCGCGCAAGGCTGCCCCTGCTATTAGCAGGGGCAGCCCATGTTACGTATACCCGTCGTTCCCGCGTCGCGAAATTTGAATTTTACGTAGTTTGCGTAAGTGAATCGTGAATGGCGCTGGACGCCATTCACGTTCACTTTGAAGCAAATGACGTCCTTGCGACGTCATTTGCCGCAATGCACGTCGGGAACGCGCCTAATTTAAATGATTCCCGCCCCCTACGGGATCATTTAAATTGCGCGCTCTTGCGCCGGGCATTTTGCCGGCGCGCCCGCGCAATTTACGAAGCTTCTGCTCCGTGAATCGAGGGCAGCGCAAAAAAGAGATTTTTAATACAGCTTACCTGTAAAATCTTTTTCTTGGAGTACATCACGGGACACAGAGCGGCATTCATTACTATATGGGTTATATGGAGTACCTTCAGGTGTAGACACTGGCAATCTCAAACAGGAAATGCCCCTCCCTATATAACCCCCTCCCATAGGAGGAGTACCTCAGTTTTGTAGCAAGCAGTATGCCTCCCAAAATGGTCCTCAAAAAAGAGGGGTGGGAGCTCTGTGTCCCGTGATGTACTCCAAGAAAAAGATTTTACAGGTAAGCTGTATTAAAAATCTCTTTTTCTTTATCGTACATCACGGGACACAGAGCGGCATTCATTACTATATGGGATGTCCCAAAGCAATGCTTACAATGAGGGGAGGGAGAACATCTCCAAGACAAAAGGATTTAATTTAGAGATATACTCAAATCATAATAAATCCAACTTAGTTGAGAAAAATAATTTTAAATTTTAAATTTAACTCAAAAAAGAGGAGCCCCCGGAATCCGAGGGTCTCAAACTGCAGCCTGCAGCACTGCCTGCCCGAAGGCAGTATCAGTATTCCTTCTTACGTCCAACTTGTAGAATTTTGTAAACGTGTGGACAGAAGACCGGGTTGCCGCCTTGCAAACTTGAGCCATAGAGATCTGGTGGTGTGCTGCCCAGGAGGCGCCCATGGCTCTAGTAGAATGAGCCTTTAATGATACTGGAGGAGGCAACCCTTTCAAGCCGTAGGCCTGAGTGATTAATTGCTTAATCCACCTAGAAATGGTGGACTTTGCAGCTGCCTGCCCCTTCTTGGGCCCCTCCGGTAGAATGAACAGCACATCTGTTTTCCGGATCTTCTTTGTAGCTTTAAGATAGGCCTTCATGGCCCTGACAATATCCAAGGTATGCAGCAACCCTTCCTTTCTGGAAGTAGGTTTAGGGAAGAAGGATGGTAATACCAAATCCTGGTTCAAATGAAAACTGGATATGACCTTCGGTAGGAAGGAAGGATGAGGGCGGAGAACGACCCTGTCCTTATGAAAAACAAGATATGGTTCCTTACAGGATAAGGCCGCTAGCTCCGAAACTCTTCTTGCGGAAACTATGGCAACCAAAAATACTAACTTCCTTGTCAGTAGAACCAAAGGAATTTCAGCCAACGGCTCAAACGGTTGTTTCTGTAAACTTGACAGAACAAGATTTAAATCCCACGGACAAAGCGGGGATTTAACTGGAAGTCTAATACGCAAGACCCCTTGAAGGAAGGTCTTAACCAGCGAGTGGGTGGCCAGCGGCCGCTGAAACCACACTGACAGAGCAGAAATCTGTCCTTTGATTGTGCTTAATGCCAATCCTTTATCCACTCCTAGCTGGAGAAAACTTAATACTCTATCGATGGTAAATTTGCGAGAAAAGCCATCGCTTGGACTCACACCAGCCTATATAGGCCTTCCAGACCCTGTAATAAATCACCCTAGAGACCGGTTTCCTGGCTCTGATTAGGGTAGAGACTACTTTCTGAGACAGACCTCTACCCCTGAGAATCAGGGATTCAGCTTCCAGGCCGTCAAATTTAGATGCCGTAAGGCAGGGTGGAGGATCGGACCTTGCGATAGCAGGTCTGGCCGTAGAGGAAGAGTCCAAGGGTCTCCCACTACCATCTTTAGGATGAGTGAGTACCATGCCCTTCTGGGCCATGCTGGAGCTACCAGGATGACTGGTATGTGTTCCACCCGGATCCTGCGCAGCAGGCGGGGTAGTAACTGGAGCGGGGGAAACGCATAAAGAAGTTTGAACTGATGCCAAGGGCAAACCAACGCATCGGTTTCGCAGGCCATCGGATCCCTTGAGCGGGATATGAACCTGTCTAGTTTCTTGTTGAGTCTCGATGCCATGATATCCACGTCCGGCACTCCCCATCTTTGGCAGAGTGCTTGAAAGACTTGTGGATGCAGAGACCATTCCCCCGGCCATAGAGTCTGGCGGCTTAAGAAGTCCGCCTGAAAGTTGTCCACTCCTGGAATGAATATTGCCGATATGCAGGGCACATGCGCCTCTGCCCATAGGAGAATCAAGCTCACCTCTCTCTGAGCGGCTTGACTCCTGGTTCCCCCTTGGTGATTTATGTATGCCACGGCCGTGGCATTGTCTGATTGAATTCTCACCGGGAACCCCTGCAATTTTGACGTCCAAGCCCTGAGGGCTAGTCGAGCAGCTCTGAGCTCCAAGATGTTGATGGGCAACTGCTTCTCTGGCTTTGCCCAAGTACCTTGGCGAGTGCAACCATCCAAAATTGCTCCCCAGCCCGTCAGGCTGGCGTCTGTGGTCACTATCTTCCAAGCCACTGGGCTGAAAGACTTCCCCTTCAGTAGATTCTGAGGGTCTAACCACCAACACAGACTTTGTCGGACTCTTGATAAGAGCGGCAACGGGATATCCAAGGCCTGTGGCCTTCTGCTCCATGCTGACAGGATGGCTGCCTGTAGGATGCGAGTGTGGCTCTGGGCGTATGGTACCGCCTCGAACGTGGCCACCATCTTGCCTAGTAACCTCATACATAGGCGAATAGTCGGTTCTTTCTTGCTTAGAACCAGTAGGATTAATTCCTTGATGGCTTTTACCTTCCTCAGAGGTAGGAACACTCCTTGTTGTTCTGTGTCTAATCTCATGCCGAGATATTCCAACTGCCTTGTGGGCTGGAAAGCTGACTTTTCTCGATTTAGGACCCAGCCGAACCTCTCGAGGTATTGGACCGTGAGGGCCACTGCTCGCTCCAAGCCGGGAGACGAGTGGTCTATGACTAGGAGGTCGTCCAGGTATGCTAGGATCGTGACCCCTTGGATCCTTAGCTTGGCTAGGATCGGAGCTAGGACCTTCGTGAACACCCGGGGGGCCGTAGCCAACCCGAAGGGAAGCGCCACGAATTGGAAGTGACGCGAAGCCACCATGAAGCGTAGATATCTTTGATGTGGCTGATAAATTGGAACATGAAGGTAGGCATCCTTTATGTCTATGGACGCCATGAAGTCGTCCTTCTGGAGTGTGGCAGCTGCTGACCGCACGGATTCCATCCGAAATGAGCGGATCTTTAGATATGCATTTACCATCTTTAGGTCCAAAATTGGCCTGACATCTCCATTGGGGATGATGAATAGGTTGGAGTAGAAACCCAGCCCCTGTTCCAGGACTGGCCGGAATCCGAGGCGGATCGTTTGGAATCCTCGACTCCTGGAAATGAGGAGGAGGAAACCTTAGGAAATCTAATTTGTAGCCTGTGGCCACGGAAGACCGTACCCACTCGTCGGGAATGCTGGCTTCCCAAATCTCTGAAAAGAGTCGCAGCCTTCCCCCCACCTTCGTGGGTGGGGGCGCCCCTTCATAAGGTTGGCTTGGGGGCTGGTTTTGCTGGTTTGCGAAACCACTGCCTTTTGCCTCTAACAGCCTGTCCTTGTGATTTGCTGTTGAAGCCGAAGTTTGCTTTTGCAGGAGGCCGTCGATACTGCTTGGCATTAGAGGGCCCCTGCCCAGGGGAATACTGTCGTTTAAACGCAGGCCCCTGAACCTTCTTCTTAGTTGGCAAGAGAGTACTCTTGCCGTTTGAAATGGTCTGAATGTATTTATCTAGGTCTTCTCCGAAGAGTCGTCCTCCATGGAAGGGGAACCCTACCAGGAGCTTCTTGCATGGGGGCTCAGCCTCCCAGCTTTTTAACCATAAGAGTCTTCTCATATGGATAAGGGATAACGATAAACGTGACGCTTGCTGGATAGAATCCTTGATTGCGTCTACCGTAAAACATATGGCCTTAGGGACATCCGAAAATTCTTCTGCCTGCTGGGCAGGAATAAGTTTAAGCATCTGCTTAAATTGATCCGATAATGCTTGAGCGACCCCAATCGCAGCCACAGCTGGCTGTACTACTGCCCCTGCAGTAGTGAAGGAGTTCTTAAGTAGTGCTTCCAAGCGCTTATCAACTGGATCCTTGAACACCTGTATGTTTTCTACAGGGCATGTTAACGATTTGTTAACACATGAGATGGCTGCGTCCACTGCAGGAGTAGCCCATCTTTTGGAAAATTTTTCTTCCATAGGATATAGGACAGAGAACTTCTTAGGTGGTAAGAAGATCTTATCTGGCTTGTTCCAATCTTGGAACAAAACTCCCTCTAATAGAGGATGGATCGGAAACACAGCATTGCTTTGAGGCGCCCTCAGTGAGCCCAAAGCTGAAACCGTCGATACCTGGAGATCTGGTACTGGCAAGTTGAATGCCCTATGGACCAAGTCCGACAATCCTTGAATCCACCAGCTCTCCCTCAGGGAGACTGCCCCAGACTCCTCTGTATCCGGATCTTCGATCCCTGAACCTACTTGGTCCTTGTCCAAGAGGTCGTCCAATTCCCCTGAGGAAAGGACCTCCTCTTCTGAGGGTCCGCGCTCGGGCGACGGAGATCTATTCCGCTTACTGCCCCGCATAGCTGCGGCTATCATTTTACCCATGCTTTTCTGCATCTCTTTTAAAGAGGTGAGTAATACCTCCTCCGTGACCATCTTAGGGTTGGACTGACCCGCGTCAGCTCCAGCCCCAGATCCCGATGGCCCCAAGGCTCCCTGTGGGGAAAGCAGCGGCATAGCATTGTCCGAGACCTCAGACTCTCTGGGGGAATCCCCACCTCTTGTACCCTTGTTTTTTGATGCCATGGTACAATACCGAGGTACACCTGCTACTTATTGGTACCTGGGACTTATAAATAGTTAAATGCCCAAACACCTGTTTGGGGGATAAAAAATGCTTCCTCTCCCCTAGATGACACTTTTTTTTTTTTTTTTTTTTCAAAAAAAAATCTTTTTTTTTTTTTTTCAAATCTAGGAAAGAAAAAACATTCTGTCCCCCTGAGTAGTATTGCAAGAAAAACTATGAGATGGAAAAGAAACAGCCTATTCCTAGGCTTGAAAACAGTCTTTCTGAAGACTGCAATATTCTTTCTGGCCACTGTGTGTCCTCGGCGCCCCGTGCTTGCCGTTCTGGTCTTTCCTCCTCAGTTCCAAAGTATTGAATGAGCTATATGGAACAAACAAGGAAGGGCCGCCCCTTCCTTAAGCCACTGACCCGCCCTTCCCCCCCAGCAATCTCAAACAGGAAATGCCCCTCCCGACAGGGGGGGGGGTGGGGTTGGGAGGAAGGGACCTCTCTGCTCCAGCAAACTGCAGCCTGCAGCCTGGAACCATGAGGAGGTCGGCGTTTTGCCTGCTTTGCAGGCCGTGAGGAGGAAGACTGAATGGAGCATCGCCTGGAGGCTTGCAGGTAAGCACAGCTCTCTGACACACACATATACTTTTATATCACAGGCCCCACTCAATGCTTTTCCAACACTACAAGGGAGGTCACATCTTATGGGGAATAATACATATAGAGCCATCCTATCTTTATGATATGTGACTAGTTTGCCAGATGCAGTGCATAACTTTAGGCATGTCCCCTGTGACCCCCCAGAAAAAACCTGCTAAGAACCAAGTTCCGCAAGTTTTTCCCCTCACTTACCTGCTCCATGCCGCAGGACTTTGCCAAGCAAGAGGCCCAATCTTCCCCCATCTCGGTGGGGATGTCTAGACCTTCAGGCCCTGGGTTCCTATGAAGGATCCACTGTCCTGGGCCCATATAGCACTCTGGCAACAGAAACATTAGGCACCCAAAGGTTTCTAAGTTCTGGGCCCAGGGTCCAGCTCTCTAAAAAGAAAAGCATTATGGGCTATACCCCAAGGGTTTGGGGTCCGGTTACTGACCACTTTAGCGCTGAGGCTTTTTTGGACAGAACCGGTTAGCTCACCTAATCCCAAGGATGTGGAGGCAAGCTAAACCATGACTAACACCTAAGACACTGGCGGAAAAACTGAGGTACTCCTCCTATGGGAGGGGGTTATATAGGGAGGGGCATTTCCTGTTTGAGATTGCCAGTGTCTACACCTGAAGGTACTCCATATAACCCATATAGTAATGAATGCCGCTCTGTGTCCCGTGATGTACGATAAAGAAAAAATTGCGGGGGCGCAGGGCAAAATCGCTGCCCTGCACCTCCGTAAAAAAAGCGCAATTCTTACTGAATCCGGGCCCTTGTTCATGGCCACCAATTATGGAAAACTTTGCATGGTGCACTTTAATGGCACACAAAAATCCATCTCTGCCATGAAAGGGCTAGTTGGTGGTGCTTGCCTCTAAGGTCAAAGTTTTCCAGTCCTCCTCTGGATGTGTCCAGCTTTTAGAGCAGACCCCCCTCCATTTCCGGGGCAAAGGTTCCCAATCCTCTCCTGGAAGTGTCCAGCTCCGAGAGCAGCCCTTCTAACCAAAGATTCTATTGAACCTATGGCATCTGTAAAGCCTCGTACACACACGATCAGTCCATCCGATGAGAACGGTCTGAAGGATCGTGTCAGAACGCGGTGACGTAAAACACAACGACGTGCTGAAAAAAATGAAGTTCAATGCTTCCAAGCATGCGTCGACTTGATTCTGAGCATGCCTGGATTTTTAACCGATGGTCGTGCCTACTAACGATCGGTTTTGTCCTATCGGTTAAGAATCCTTCGGTTAAATTTGAAGCAAGTTGGCTTTTTTTTAACCGATGGTTAAATAACCTATGGGGCCCACACACGACGGGTTTTGATCGATGAAAATGGACCGTTGTTCTCTGGTTAACCTATCGTGTGTACGAGGCCTGATAAGCCCTGGGGACCCTCCAAAAGTTGTAGATGCAATTTCTGCCTCTCAGATAAGTAACAATTGACACCAATTATCTTTTTAGCCATCTGTAAAGCCTCGTGCACGCGATTGAACTTTCAGCTGACTTTTCCGTGCATTTTGGTCCGAAGGGCGTTGGCCATGAACTTGTTCTACATACACACGGCACAACATTTTCAGCCAACATTCACCAAACCACGTGTTTTTTCAGCTCTTTACCGCCACCGTTTGGGCAACTTCTGCTAATGTTGCCTGATGGTTAACATTGGTTCTGAGCATGCGTGTTTGTACTTTGGATCTTAGTTGGACAGATTTGTGTACACACGATCGGATAAACCGACGTAACAGATTTATTGCCAGACAGTTGGTGAGCATGAACAGCCAATATTTGTTGTCGTTAATTTAGCCAACAAATTGTCTGACGGAGCATACACACGGTCAGATTACCCGATACAACATGTCTGCCAGACAATCATGGCCATAAAATTGGATTGTGTGTACGAGGCTTAAAGCGGGAGTTCTCCCATAAATGTTTTTTTTAACTTCGATTCCCTTAGATTGATGCTCGTTGTGTCTAGGGGAATCGGCTAGTTGTTTTAAAACCTGAGCAGTACTTACCGTTGTAGAGGGCGATCTTCTCCGCCACTTCCGGGTATGGGTCTTCGGGAGTGGGCGTTCCTTCTTGATTGACAGTCTTCCGAGAGGCTTCCGACGGTCGCATCCATCGCGTCACGAGTAGCCGAAAGAAGCCGAACGTTGGTGCGGCTCTATACTGCGCCTGCGCACCGACGTTCGGCTACTTTCAGAAAATCGTGACGCGATGGATGCGACCGTCCGAAGCCTGTCGGAAGACTGTCAATCAAGAAGGAACGCCCAGTCCCGCAGCCCATACCCGGAAGTGGCGGAGAAGATCGCTCTCTAAAAAGGTAAGTACAGGCAACTAGCCGATTCCCCTAGACTAAATGAGCATCACTCTAAGGGTAAAAACAGCATTTTAGCGGTGAACCTCTGCTTTAAGGAAGAGAGGTGGGATATTCTTCCTACAGATCACAAATGTAAGGAACATTTGCCCCATTGACCATCCCACTAGTGTACCATGAGCAATCATTGGCAGCTTCTCTTAGGCCTAGTAGACACTAGAGCTTGGGAGGAGATCATGTACTAAAAATCTAATGTTAGTACAGCTATGTGCCCAACTGAACTATTGTGTTGCGATAGGGGGACTGCCCTCACCAGAACACACCAGTCAGCACTCTGAGCCATTGGTTGAAAGCTCTGATCAAATGCCGATCAGCAGTTTTCTTTCCATCACGCCCCTTCAACAGAAGCTGGGCATTCGAGTTTCTATTGAACCGGCCGACACCGCCCAAGATTAAGCCAGCGTGTACGGGGCTAACCAGAAAGTTATTTTATAGGTTCCTCCCTGTTGAAAAGTTTGAAGAAGACCTTTCTAGAGTAACTAATAAGATAGGGGTTGATAATAGATAACCTTCTGAGAATAGAAACTGCATATCCCAATCTGACAATTTTATTTTTTTACTATGCTAGTATTAGCCCCATCTTTTTTTATTATTATTATTCTGAGGATTTCTACCAGCCTTACACAACACCGGCTAGACAGTCACCTGAAACCATGGTGCTCCTTAGAGTTGCGGATTTTGGCAGAGAAGCGGTCGCTTAGTTTCTCCAAGCTTCGGGAATATTCCAAATTAATCTCGGCTTTCCTGCGCAAGAACTCGCTCATGTCCTGCAGCAACTGCTGGCGGAAATCCACCTGTGCGTCCAAACATTTCACTTGCTCGGTCAGCTGGCCGCGAATCTCTAGAGAGAGGGGCAGAGAAGAGGTCACATAGTCAGTTGGTGCTCTGCATCAAGTCTTGAATTTTTTATTCCAGCATTACAAACTTGCTGTGTGCGCACGGTGGAAAATTTTTAGTTCAATAAATTACTAAACTTGAACTAAAAAATTTCTACCGTGCGCACAAAGCAAGTTTGCATCAAACAAAAGACATATTCAAGTAGGAAAAATCTGAATGTTTTTACTCTGTTCCTTCCTCAAAAAACAGCGTTTCAGTAATGAGAAAACACATATTATTTCTAAAACTAGCTTAGGAAGACATTTAACTCTTTCATGACCAGATTGATTAATGACTCTGGCCAATTAAAAAGCATCAGTATGTTTTGGTTAACTGAACAAAAACTTAATGTACATAACTCAATCATCCATAAGGTTTTTATTTGGCACACTTAATAAAGACCTTACTTTTTTGTAATTATAGGCTGAAAAAAAAAATCACAAACATGTAAAATAAGGATTGTTTTTCCATGTTTGTATATTTTTCAATACTGTAATTGTATCTGACATTTACATTATTAAAATAATAATAGTATTGCATTGCAGATCCCACTGCAACTTGAAGGTGGTGGTGTTCATCTGCAGCCTGAAAGTTTTTATTTTAGTAAAGCCACCAGCCTGTATGTGGCCACTGTCTACTACAGTGATCACGTGATCCAGGACCACTCTGATTGGCACCCAATTGTCAACAGGGAACCAAGCTGTGTAAGTGATAGCCGAGACTGAGAGCCAAAGTGTCGGCTGCTGCTCCTCAAAGGGAGGATTTTTTTTAAATGTCTCCCCAGCATGGGGCATCATGATGGGGAATGTTTATCTACAGATTTCAGGTGGGAAAGAACAGAATGACATAATTATTAAAAGTGTTAGTCCACCTGAAACCGATGTTCCAGTTTCTCGTAGATGTTAAAGAGTAAAACCACCAGACTTGTATCCCTTAGGCCTCATACACACGACCGAACATGTCTGCTGAAACTGGTCCGCGGACCAGTTTCCGCGGACATGTCTGACCGTGTGTAGGGCCGACCGGGCAGTTTTCCAGCCTAGCGGACAGGTTTCCAGCGGGACAAAAGTTTCTTAGCATGCTAAGAAACTTGTCCGCTGGAAGCCTGTCCGACGGACATGTCCGATGGTCAGTACGACTCATCGGAGATGTCCGCTGGCCCGAAATCCCACGCATGCGTCGAATTGATTCAACGCATGCGTGGAAGCATTGACCTTCCGCGTCAGAGAACGTCGGTGTCGTCTACGTCACTGCATTCTCTGTCCGCAGGGAATTTGGTCTGATGGTGTGTACACACATCAGACCAAATTCACCCAGCAGACATGTCCGATGAAAACGGTCCGCGGACCGTTTTCATCGGACATGTCTGGTCGTGTGTACGAGGCCTTAGGGGTTCTATCAGTGAAATATCTGTACTTCAGTTCAAGGGCATGCACTCAATTATACACGTGTCCCACTGTCTCTGTTAGATTTTGGTATTTAATGAATAATGAATCTGGGGAGGTAATGCAAAATTCCCAGAAGACCAGCAACATGCATAGGAATTGCGTCTGGAAGTTCTCATTGCGGAGGCTTGCAGGGTGTACATCAAGCCAGGACGGACTCATCCCATCAAGCTTCATCTGTAAATATATTATAACTTTTGGGTGGACTGGCCCGTTGAAAATAACCTATAACCCAATTCATTTTAAACTATAGCAAAGCATGACCTGTTTATATCCCTAATGTACCATATGTTCATGATCATATTTCATATACAAATTCCTGCTAGTCAGTGAATGCAATCACAATCCTTCAAGGTGATTTCATTTAAATACTTTCATAAGGCCCGAGCCTCTTTTTCAGAGTGTTTACAAGTTAAAAAAAATGTTTTTGCTAGAAAATTACTTATAACCCCCAAACATTATAAAAAGAAATTCTAACACCCTAGAGAATAAAATGTCGGTCGTTGCGATACTTTTTGTCACGCCATATTTGCGCAGCGGTCTTGCAAGCGCACTTTTTGGGGAAAAAAATACACGTTTTTGAATTAAAAAAATAAGACAACAGTAATGTTAGCCCAATTTTTTGTTATAGTGTGAGAGATAATGTTACGCAGAGTAAATTGATACCCAACAGGTCACGCTTCAAAATTGTGCCTGCTCGTGGAATGAGTTTAAAACAATTTCTACAGGTTGTATGTTTTGAGTTACAGAGAAGGTCTAGGGCTAGAAGTATTGCTCTCGCTCCAACGATCGCATCGATACCTTACATGTGTGGTTTGAATACCGTTTTCATATGCAGGCGCTGCTCACGTATGCGTTCACTTCTGCGCGCAAGCTCGACGCGACTGGGCGCTTTAAATTTTTTCATATTTACTTTACTTTATTTTTACATGGTTTTAAAAATATATATGTTTTGGGTCACTTTTATTCCTATTACAAGGAATGTAAACATCCCTTGTAATAGAAAAAAGCATGACAGGTCCTCCTAAATGAGATCTAGGGTCAAAAAGACCTCAGATCTCATATTTGGACTAAAATTAAATAAAAAACAAATAAATATTTTGACATTTGAAAAAAATGACAAAAAAAGGCACTTTAAGAGCTATGGGTGGAAGTGAAATTTTGACGTTGCTTCCACCCCGCTATGGTATGGAGAGGAGGTCCGCCAGGGGTGAGGTCCGCCAAGCATTTTGGCCAAGTGGGCCTGAGTTTGTCTTGCCCTAATTAGGAGTCTTGTGCCCCAGGGGACACATGGAGGGGTCCTTCCTCTTTGGGAGGGGACCATGACACACCCTAGGACACTTTTTGTGTGTGTTCATAGGCTCTCTTTTGGTTCACTTTGGCGTTTAGTTTTTGTGCACCACACTGTGGGCTCAAAAAATGAATACATTTGAAATGCTTGGGTTTGTGACAGGTTTACTTTAATCTTGACCCAAAAGCTGGCCATATACTATATGAAGTTCATCCAGTGACTGATAAACAGGCAGAGATGCACTATGTAGGTGGCCCTATTGGCCCTCTCCTGCCCTATAGCCTTCAAATTAAGTATCAAAAAAGCCAGATGGAAACATTTTTGGACGTGCAGCCACTAGTCCTTCCACACTGTATAGCTGAAAATCTCATGCCACGTACACACGATCGGAATTTCCGACAACAAATGTTCGATGGGAGCTTTTGGTCGACTGTCTGTAGGCTCCATCGGACATTTTCTGTTGGAATTTCCGACAACAAAAATTTGAGAGCTGGTTATCAAATCTTCAGACGACCAAACCCATTCTCAGAAATTCCGAGCGCGTGTGGACAATTCGGAAGCACAAAATTCCACGCATGCTCTGACTCAAGTACGAGACAGGAAGCTGGTAAAACTGGCACGTAATGGAGATGGCACATTCGTCATGCTGTAATGGACTGAAAAGCATGAGGCTGAAAAGCGTGAATCGTCTCTCACCAAACTTCTAACCCATGGGTCTTCAAACTACGGCCCTCCAGTTGTTCAGGAACTACAGATCCCATCATGCCTAGTCATGTCTGTGAATGTTAGTGTGTTACAATGCCTCATGGGATGTGTAGTTCTAAAACAGCAGGAGGGCCATAGTTTGAGGATCCCTGTTCTAACAATGGTATTGGACTTCTCTTTTCTAGTGCCGTCGTACGTGTTGTACTGGAGGAGGGGTGCTGGAGTAGGTCAATCTAGGGAGCAGCCAATGCCACACAACAGTCCCATCTGAAGAAAGTTTGTCATTATAGAACTATATGGGCTGGCATTTCTAAGTCTAGTTGTCTAGCTGTCATCAGGCTCTTCTATATCCAATAAAAGCAAAGAAATTGACTGCGCTCTGATTAGGAAGCTCCGATGAAGAAGGTATATCTTTCTAAACGCATCAGCTAGTTAGGATCCTGGAGAGGTCCCCCTGTTCCACTGAGCCTACCAAGTTGGTGACTATTGGGCAATGCTCTGCCTCTGGCTTTAATCAAGTGCTTAAAAAAAAATAAAAACACCCAGCCGCTGTAATTCATGCGCCCGGCGTCCTGAAAAAGGGGGGACCCTCTACACCCGGGATTAACGCCACAGGGCCGTGGAAGCATCTCACCGCAGCAACAGTTCATTTCTTGTGATCCAAGTGGATCCACCTGAACAAACCCCACAGGCTTTTAGGGGCCTTTGAAAAATAAAGGACCCCCCCCCCCCCGTATTGGGACCTTTGTTTGTTCCGGGAAGGGCTGCACTCGAGGAGACACACCCCGAGCCTACTGACCACTGTCACCCCATCAAGGGACCTCTCTATCCGTAGACCAAATGATTGAGAATCTATACACCATACAACACTCTGGCCCCTGATGATGGTCTTCTGCTCACCCACAAGACCAGAAACGCGTCGGGCATTCTCCACTGTCCCTTGGAGAGTGTTTTTTAATTATGTTGTATTATACACTGTTGTGTTGTAAAAAAAAAAACATTCCTCTCTCTTTCTTTAACACTTGGTGCACTTTTTCATCCCTGGTGTTCTCCATCTGCATACCATTTTGCAAGTGTTTTTATGTAGAATTACCTCGACCACAAGGTCTATTGTCAACAAGCATCAACCGGTATCTTGTTTGGTCCATTTAATAAACCTTTTTGTACTTTTGAGTTTGGCTTTCAAAGTCCCATTCCTGGGGGTACTTTTCTTTGTTGACAAATGAATAGGGTGTGGCCACCGCGGCCATTGATATGAATACTATGAATGAATATATCCATCTATTCATAAAGGGGCTGGTGGCCGTGGATAATGGCTGGGCCGCCACTGCCATGTAGCCATACTGCATTCATAGAAAATTACAGCGGCTGCAGATTGAAAAGGAAGGTAAGTTTTAATAACATTCAATTACAATATGACTTGTATTGCAATTGTACACTAAATATAATTCTTTTATTTGCCATTTTTATTCCCGACTAAAGTGGCGTTACCCTTTAAAGTGATCCAGGGAAAATCAGATTGCCTAGGAAGGAATTTTTCCCCGCTGTAGCAAAATGGGGTTTTCACCTTCCTCTGGATCAACTGTGGGTATAGAATTGGCTATATGGGATTGTATGATATTTTTTATTTTATTTTATTTTTTGGTTGAACTAGATGGACTTGTATCTTTTTTCAACCTGACTAACTATGCAAGTGCCTGCTTCATTACAGCCAATTGTATTTAATTTTTTAATTAATTTTCTTAACCCCTTCCTTACCGAGTCATTGTAAAATGACGTCGGCAGGAACCCTCCCTTCCTCCGGATGGTCGTCATATTACATCCTGGGCTTCCACATCGCTCAAAACCCGATGCTCGTGCCCGGTGGCCACGATGTCTGCCGGGCACCCACGATCACAGCAGGACCATGGATCTGTGTGTGTGTGTGTGTGTGTGTAAACCCACAGATCCACGTCCTGTCAAAGGAGAAGAGACCAATGTGTATTCCCAGTACAGAGGAACACACATCGGTCTCCTCCCCCTACAGTTAGAATCACTCCCTAGGGAACATATTTAACCCCTTGATCGCCCCCTAGTGTTAACCCCTTCCCTGCCAGTCACATTTACAGAGTAATCAGTGCAGTTTTATAGCACTAATCGCTGGATAAATGTGAATGGTCCCAAAAACGTGTCAAAAGTGTCCGATATGTCCGTCGCATTGTCACGGTCACAATGCCCAGTACTGAAGTGGTTAATAATTTTTTTTTCTTTAACTGTACTAATTGATATCCTCATGCCATACAGAAATCCTTATTTTCTTTTATGTCTTTTTTTTCGCCCTTTTACAATTTTTTTTCTTTTATACTTTTAAACAGGGCACAAAAGTATCGGATGCTAAAAGACATTGGAAATAATGATATCCAGCAAAGCTTGTATGAATTTAATGTGGCGTCTACGGAGAAATATATAGACGCCGCAGCATCTACCCTCCACAAAAGAAGAATGCCTGATCTGCCAACCACAGCTTCCAACCAGACCAGTTTGCAGTCTGAAAAAAAAAATAAAAACCTGATGAAGGCCCTTCTGTTGTCACGGCGTTGACTTATCCCACAACTATATCATTTTACAGGAAAGAGGATTTGCCAGGGCATATTATGGTTTAAAAGTCCAGGCAAGGTCTGAGTAGTGAGTGGCCCTGCTCTTGCCTTCTTGTATCATACGGTTTACAGGAAGATGCCGATCTGTAAAGTCATGCTACCCTGCGGGGCAGCATTCAGCCTCTTTCGCTCCCTTGCACAGCAATCCTCCTGCCAGGAGATGACATTACTCGCTATGTGTAACAAAAGACACTGTCACTGCATGTTCCCCCTCCAGGACATCAGCAGTTGTTATGATGGTCAGCCAAGCTTGAAGAGGGGATGCTCTTCGGAAATACAGTTAAAGAGCAATTTAGGCTTTTTTTTTTGTGTAATCTGTTAGACAGTTATGGGTTCCCACTAGCCACTTCAGCAACAATTTGGAAATTCGTACAAGCTATACAAACATAAAAAGTCATTTTTACAGGGTGCTGCAGGCAGCCTTTGGTATTATTGTGTGGCCCTTGGGCCCCGGTTGCGAGCAGTCTGCAGCTTTCATAAAAATAATA
The DNA here is from genome assembly GCF_905171775.1 of Rana temporaria. NCBI lineage: Eukaryota > Metazoa > Chordata > Amphibia > Anura > Ranidae > Rana > Rana temporaria. The sequence continues at coordinate 24,946,811 of NC_053497.1, read as the reverse complement.
CCTGGGGATCCTCCCATAAAGGTCTACATGAAGGTGACAACACAGGAGAACAACTGAGAGACGGGGTCAGAGTGTTGTCACCCTATAGTAGGAGGTTCCTGAACAACTAGGCTCTTCCTGTTATAGGGTGACAACACACGGATCATGTTTCCCAATTGTTGTTCTGTGCTGTTACCCCATCATACGGGCTTCCAGCAGAGACTATAAGCCGTCTTGCTGACACTATATTGCCCAAAGTATTTGAACGCCGGCCTTTACACGCACATGACATTTAATAACCTCCCAGTCTTAGTCCGTAGGGTTCAATATCGAGTTGGCCCACCCTTTGTAGCTAGAACAGCTTCAGCTCTTCTGGGAAAACTGTCCACAAGGTTTAGGAGTGTGTCTAGGGCAGGGGTGGCCAACCAGTGGCCCGGGGGCCACATGTGGCCCGCGGAGCCCTCTGATGTGGCCCGCAAACTCCTGCTCTGGAATAGCGGGTTGGCAAGCCCAGATCGCAGGTTGCCGACCTGTCATACCACAGCATCGGTGTTGTGAATGAAGCTGGTGGTGGAGAAAGAAAGCGGCTGCGGAGCAGAGCCCCATAAGCCGATGCGTCCTCTACAGAGCCGGCTTTGCCACAGGAGGAGTCTATGGCAAAGTTCAGCTAACCCGCAGGATAGACAGAGGAGCACTAAGCTGCACCCGCAGTGTGGGTAAACCGCAGCACATCAGTGTGAAAGGAGTCTTGGGCCCTTTTCACACGATCAGCCCGACCAAATGGGACCCTCAATTCACCTCTACAGAGCGCCTACCTCCAATCCAAAAAACAGAAGGGAATTCGTCCCCTTCCATCTGGGCAGATCGGAGGGCCTATAGAGTAGCCCCTAACTGCCATCTGTCTGCTCCGCTCATTGGGGCTCGCGACTGGTTACCAAGTTGCTTAAGTGGCCCTCGCTCTTCAAAAGGTTGGGCACCCCTGGTCTAGGGGAATGTTTGACCATTCTTCCAAAAGCGCCTTTGTGAGGTCAGGCATTGATGTTGGACAAGAAGGTCTGGCTTGTAGTCTTTGCCCCAATTCATTCCCAAAATTGTTGTATCGGGTTGAGATCAGGACTCTGCAGGCCAGTCAAGTTCCTCCACCCCAAACTCCCTCATCCATGTCTTTATGGACCTTGCTTTGTCCAAATCATTTGGTGGAGGGGGGATTATGGTGTGGGGTTATGTTTCAGGGGTTAGGCTTGACCCCGTTGTGTACATTGGATAGGCTTGATCCACTGCTGTCACCAAAAGGAAACTCGTCCTGAGAAATTATTTACAAAAAATAATAACTGCAAACTATAGGTCAAACAGCTAAAGGGTTAATTCACCTATATCAAAATCTGACTATTCGGGTAAGGAGCACCTATAGATAAAAACCACCTGTGCAGCTTTGATCAAAGTTAAATAATGCATGAAGGCCATTTATGTACCTCCCAAAAAACTCCCGGAGATGGCATCACCCGGTCATGCCTTGTTGCTAGGATGTTGCTAAGGCACCCGATACAAACCCTCTCTCCTCCCTATTGCAGTAGTTTTGAGCTCAGCAATGTCGCGATGGAGGCAATAGCGGCCCAAGCATTTAAGAGGTTACTCCTGTGACAGTGGAGATGAGCAGTAACGAGTGGGACCGTCTTAGCAACATCCTAGCAACAAGGCAGGACAAGGGTGTCGACACCATCTCTGGGAGTCTTCAGAAGATACGTAAACAACCTAAACCTATAGCAAAGGCATTATTCAACTTTAGCCAAAGCGACAAAGTTTTTTTTTTTTTATCAATAGGCACCCCTTACCTACATAGGCAGTTTTGGAAAACGGATTGGTGAAAATTAGATTGAAAAACATAATCTCATTATTATAACCATCTTAATACCCTGCATGAGATCCACTGTCTGGGAAAGTGTTAAAAACGCACAGTTGGAAACCCATGGATTTACAAAGTCGCATCTGGGCGAAAATAATGACGACATGTTTCCCAAGTGGTTAGGCAATGATCTGGCAGTTGACATGGGTGAAAAACGGGAGATGTGGCTATCCATCAAAAACTGAAACATTACCCCGGTAGACTGGAAATTTGGCTTGCTACTTTTTTAGGGGAATGCTTAAGGTCTACAAACATTTCAGTATGAGGGCCACATCATATAAATTTTACAAATATTTGCAGACTTGCATCGGGTTCCCCCATCAGGGTCCCTTTCCTACATCAGGGTCATCAGAGTCTGCCACATTACATCAGGATAGCCATTAGAGTCCCCCTTTTTTATCTTATAACAGGGTCCCAATCAGAACCCCCCATTTAAAATTATAGTACCCATCAGAGTTGTCTTCTACATCAGAAACCCCATCAGAGTCTACCTGTTACATCAGAAGCAGAGACCATAGGCATGCACTGCCGACCCTAAAGTAGTTGTAAAGGCTGACGTTTTTTTACCTTTATGTATTCTATGCATGAAGGGAAAAAAAAAAACTATGTACTGGTCCACCCACAGCCCCCCCCCCCCAATACTCACCTGAGCCCCCTCTCGAACCAGTGATGTGCACGGGAGCCTCGGCTGTCCTGAGTGTCTCTCTCCACATTGGCTGAGACACAGCAACAGGAACATTGACTGTCAATCACAGACAGTGATTGATTGATTTTAATATTTCTTTACAGCGCCACATAGCTGTGTCTAAGCGCTGGAAGGAGGTCCGCTGGTCTATTCTGGACCAAAAAGCAATCCAAGAGAAGAAAGAAAAAAAGACTTTGTAGACGAACTGATGGCTCGTGTACATAAAAGAAAAGAAAAACCATATAAAATATCAACAATAAAAACAAACGGTAGCAAGGGGGTTTGGAGTGAGGGGGACATAGGGTGAGGGGAGGAGGGGCCAGGTCAGTTTAATTAGGCGTGGTCATAATCAACTTGCCCCAAAGAGGAAGGTTTTCAGAGCCTTTCTGAAGGTAATAAGAACAGTGGACTTCCTCAAAGGCAACGGGAGAAGGTTCCAAAGCGAGGCGGCTCTGGCTCTGGAGGATCGGCCACCAAACAAAATCAACCTTACTAGAGGGATGACAGCAAAGTCCTGATCGGCTGATCTCAGTGCCCTGGGGGGATGGTAATGTATGGCCATGTTATTAATGAACAGTGGGCCATGTTTGAAGGCCCTGAACAGTGGGCCAATGAGGCAAGAGCCGCAGCTCCATGTATCTTATAGACGCATAGAGTGATGCTCGGGAGCGATCATGCACCAGTGCCCACCCCCATAGCAAGCAGCTTGCTATTGGGGGCACTGGTCAAGGGGGAGGAGCCAGAAGCACTGGCTGGGGACCCAAGAAGAAGAGGACCGGGCTGCTCTGTGCAAAGCCATTGCACAAAGCAGGTAAGTACGACATGCTTGCTATTTAAAAAAACAAAACAAAGCTTTAATATCACTTTAATCCTCAATCAGTGCACATTGAGGATACGCCAATGACCCTAGCTGAGCTACGCGCTAGATAAAATCTTGTAGCGGGCTGAAGGTAGTCCATGGGCCTAATGTAATGCAATTTTGTCTGGGGAGAGAACCCTGGTTTCCACGATAATAGAATCACGCTATAAAATGCTTTTTATGTCGTGCCAAATTAGGATCGTATAATTCAGATTACACAGTCACGGTCAGTTGTCTACAATATACAGAGAAGAAAGAGAGGCTTCAAGCAAAGTAACAGGTCAAGCTCTGATGTGGAACAATGCAGGACACTACCATCATTCTCTAGCTGCTTAATCCTGTAAGGGATGGGTTAAAACAAACGTTACTGGGTGGATCAGGCTTCCCTCTTCCTGGCCAAGGCCTCCTATACTTCATGGGGGATTTCAAGGTTATCTCCAGGCCAGCTGAGAAATATAAATATAAGCACCTTCCCCTTCCAGGACCCAGTTGGATATGCCATAAGAATCCACCCAAAAGGACATTTGTAGAAGGTCTCTAACCACTTTTATCTATTTACCCAAAAATGAGTACAGCCAGCCAGCTCGGGAAATCAGAAAAATATTATCCAGACCTTGCCGTACGAAGACTGACAGCAGGAAAAGACAACATCATCCATCAAGTTTTGAAGACAGACCTACGTTTATCCCTAGCAAGTTTAAATTCACTTACTATTGAATGACCAACTATTTCTGCTGGAAGTCTGTTCTAAGCACCCACTACTCTTTTGGCAAAACAATACTTTCTAAGGTTACCCTTCAACCTTTTAAGCACATGACCTATGTCAGGGTTCTCCAAACTTCCTAAGCAAAGGGCCAGATTACTGTCCTTCGGACTTTAGAGGGAGCAGACTGACCAGTAGGAGCAAAAAATGCACCAGCAGTGGACATGAACAATGTCCTATCATGGGTTTGAATGAAAGGAATAGTGTACCATTGTTGGTACTAATGAGAAGAATAGTGCCCTATCAAAAGGTGTCAGTGGGAGGAATAGTGGCCCATTGATAGTGTCAGCTGGTGGAATAGTGCCCAAGGCCCAGATAAAGCTAAGCCAAGGGCCGCAGTTTGGAGATCACCGCCTTGTGTTCTTGAGCTCAGCTTCAAGCTACAAATAATGCCTTCCTAAATCTAATAGTGTACCAGTCCACCCATTTCCTTTTTGTCTGGAATCTGTTGATCCCAGAACATGCATACTGTTGGTGCTAAACACATTGACTCGAAAGTTTGAATGGAAGTGGTAATGTAGAGAGAATTTATTACAGATCAGGCTCCGGGAAGAGCAATCCTAATGCCCTTCTATTGACCCCATTAAGTAGTCTGTGAAGATCTGGCTGCAGTGCATTAAGGACAACAAATATTGATGGGAACCTGTGGGCCCCTAATCCCTGGGACTTTAGGTTCCAAAGGCCTAGACCCACTTTTCTTTTAATCCAGTGTCAACCCACTACTCTGAAAAATCAGCTGTGCTTAATTGTAGGGAAAAAAAGGAACCAGAACTTGGATAGCTATTCTGTGGCTTCCCCTTTCTTATTTTCCTTTCTCCTCATTGGAGAGAATTTTTATGGTGGCCTTAGTATAAGGTGACCAGATTTTTAAAATGAAATACGGGGACATATTTTTCCTTTACTAGTAATGGCAACAATTAGCGACTCTCTGCCCGTCGCCGCCCCCTGTCAAGTCTTACTCTTCGGGCCCCGGCTACTACTGGATGGGGAGCGGAGGAATATCACTCCGCCAGGGAAGGGAAGGACATAGGCAGGTGGCTGGCCAGGATTTGACCCAAGGCAGAAGAAGGTGCGAGCGAAGCTGAATGGGCATGCACCCGAACCTGAAGAAATATTCCCTCCGCTCCGACCAGCACATGATCATCAGAAAGGGGCACAGATAATGGAAAAACGGCGAGGAGCGGGGGGGGCGGCGGTGTAATTCTAATTTTTTTATTTTAATTCTGCACTGACTGTCTTTGAAATTGCCCCTGCCCCTTATTAAATGCAATCTGGGGACAAAACCAGGAACAGACTTGGTCCGGGGACAGTGTCCTCAATCAGGGGACGGTCCCCTGAAACTGGGGATGTCTGGTCACCCTACCTTAGTAGTAAATAGGGAAAAGTTGGCTCCAGAGCTGTGGTCTTGATTTCCTGCAATATAGCACCGATGACATTTAAATAAAAAGAAGAATTGACAAATAATTTCCAGTATAAAAAGTTTAGAAGCTGCATCCACTAAGATCCTTTCAACTAACTTGCCAAGATGATGCCTAACATCACCACATGCTATATTTTAGAAGACTTAAAAAAAAGTGAATTTTTACTGAATTAATGATTCATGCCGTGGAATTGGCTGGAAATTTTACAGCCCTGGGGCAAGGTTTCACTAAGCACAAAATTGAGGGACATCGATAGCAAACAATAGTACTCATCTGGGAGAAGGATAAACTTAAAACAAAGACTTGCTTAACATACAGTAAAACAGCAATTATAATCTCAAAAAACATCTTATTTCTTAAAGCGGAGTTCCGGCCACAATTTCACTTTTTAAATATAAATACCCCTGTAATACACAAGCTTAATATATTCTAGTAAAGTTGGCCTGTAAACTAAGGTCCGTTTTGTTAGGTTGTTACAGCATTTAGACACTTTATAAAATAGAAATTGACTGGGGCCATCTTAAGTGTGGGCATCATGAAGCCAGACTGTATGACTTCCTGGATTTCAGCCTTGCAGATCTCGAACATGCTCAGTGCTGCACAAGCAGTGTCAGATCAGGTTTCAGCACCTGTGCTGTCCAAGTCACATGATTCTTTGAGACTGGGGAGTGCACAGACTCCTGGAAAGTTACACCCACTACATTCCCAGGAGTCTGTGCGGTGTAGGTTAGGAAGCATTAAGCACCTAGGTGCAGGAAGTGGGAAGATTAACTATTCTGCCTAGCAACAACACTTTGAAGGCATCTAAAAAATAAAAATAAATTCGTAAAAGACTAATGACATTTTTTTAAAACTACTGATGTAATGTTATATTTATGGGTGGAACTCCACTTTAACTATAATATGGATTTGTGATTTAGTGATAAACAAGGGCTGTAGCAAAAGTAAAACAAAAGTGGTCACAACTTTTTTTTATTAAAGAAGTTCACCCTGATACTACAAATCTCCAAATCTACAGGAATCAAAGACTTACCCATCTAGAACTGTAAAGAAGAAATCCCTATACATACCTTTTCTGAAGCCTATCCAGTCCGGTCCCACGCTGAGCTGTCAGTGGCGGCTTCTCTTTGGATGTAGGTGCAGAGGAGGCAAGGACAACAGAAGTCCCTATAGTAACTCTATGGGTGACGTCACTTCCCGTTCATTTTCTAGCTGTTGTCTGCGATATAGCGATTTTTTCTTTACAGGGCTAGATGGGTTAATCTTAGATTGTGGATACCAGTATATTTAGAGATTTTAGTATTAGGGTGAATTTCCACTTTAACTTGCATAGATTGATCAAGTTTCACATGCTGGTACAGTAAAGCTGGCCACAGATAGTTTGAATCTCAGCCGTTTCAGCAGAAACCAGACGCTATTCTAACCATCTATGGACAGGCCGATTGTACCCAAGTCAATCCATCAATCAGCTTGGATACAACCAGCATGTTGCATTTTTACATGCAAATATTGCCTATGGCTATAACCACTAGCAAATATCACTGTATTCTCACAACAGGGACAGTTTCCTGAGCCCCCCTCCGGGAAAACACAATAGCTTGGCAAGAGGGATTCCCCCATCAACACTGACTATGTTGATGGGGATTTGAGCGATTTTCTTTCCTTCAAGCCGTGGTTACAGGAAGGAAAATTGCATCTAACTTTTCCTCTGTACCAACTCATCTTCTTTTTTATTGCAGATAAATAATGGATTGAAGCAGGAGAACTATGCCATCATTGAGTTCTTGATGAAGGAGGCATCCACAGAACGCTACAGAATGTTTATGGAGATAAAACCATTGACAAAAGTTACCAAGGACAAGGACATCGTTTATTAAGATGACACCATCGACAAAAGCATTCGGTTGCCTTCTGTGGATGTTATGCCGCGTACACACGATCATTTTTCGGCATGAAAAAAACGTTGTTTTCCAAAACCGTCATTTAAAATGATCATGTGTGGGCTTCACATCATTTTTCAGGTTCTGAAAAACGAAAAAAAAAAAAAAAATCGAACATGCTGCATTTTTTAACGTCGTTTTAAACGATGTCGTTCTTCGGGTTGTAAAAAATGATCGTGGGTGGGCTAAAACGACGTAAAAAACCCTCTCACGCTCAATAGCAATTTATTAGACGGGAGCGCTCGTTCTGGTAAAACTACCGTTCATAATGGAGTAAGCACATTCATCACGCTGTAACAGACAGAAAAGCGCGAATCGTCTTTTACTAACACGGAATCAGCTAAAGCAGCCCAAAGGCGAATAGAACTTCCCCTTTAGAGTGCCGTCGTACGTGTTGTACATCACCGCGCTTTGCTAGATCATTTTTTAAAAACGATGGTGTGTAGGCAACATCGTTTTAATGATGAAGTTGGGAAAACATCGTTTTTTTCGACCTGCTGAAAAACGTTTTTTTTTTCATGCTGAAAAATGATCGTGTGTACGCGGCATGAAACAGCCTGCACCTCTCCTTCGTCAGGAACTCAATGACGACATGTTGCGTCTACTTGGAAATCATTTTCCTGCAATGAAATAGAAGAGTTCTTATAGAAAAAGAGTTATGCCACGTACACACGATCGGAAATTCCGACAAAAAAAGTCAGATGTGAGCTTTTGGTCGGAAATTCCGACCGTGTGTATGCTTTATCGAATTTTTCCTGTCTAAATTTCCGCCAACAAAAGATTAAGAGCAGTTCCCATCGGAAAATCCGCTTGCCTGTATGCAATTCCAACGTGCCAAAAAACACGAATGCTCAGAATCAAGCAGAAGAGCCCAACTGCCTTTTGAACTTCATTGATCTCGGCTCGTCGTACGTCTTGTACGTCACCGCGTTCTTGACTGTCAGAATTTCTAACAAGATTTGTGTGACCGTGTGTATGCAACACAAGTTTAAAGCGAACAGTCCGTCAGAAAAAAATCCATGGTTTTCTTGTCGGAATTTCTTTAATGTGTGTACGCAGTATTACTCTACCACAGTGTTCATTGTTTCATAATTTGTCAGCTGCACGATTTCAGTGAACATAAAATTCAGAATTCAGATTAACCTCTTGACCACCGCCCCATGTCAAAAAGACGTCCTCTTTTTAAAGTTGAATATCTCGATAACGGCAGCAGCTGCTGCCACAACCGAGATATTCATCTTTTCAGGGGGCGGTGGTGTACACGATAACGGCAGTCTCCGCGGCGGATTCGCTGCGAGATCGCCGTTATCGGTGGCGGGAGAGGGGCCCCCCCCCTCCCGCCGCTCTCCCGCGCCCTCCGCCGCTTACCGGAGCCGTCGGTAGCGGCGGAGGGGATCGGATGTGTCCGGCAGCTGAGCGGGGACGGGACTGAAGGAGAAATCTCCTTCACCCGTCCTCATAGCTCTGCTGGGCGGAAGTGACGTCAAAACGTCAGTCCCGCCCAGCCTCTTAAAGAAACATTTTTTTTTTTGTCATTTGAAAAAATGACATTTTTTTTTTTTTTTTTTTGCATTTAAGTCTAAATATGAGATCTGAGGTCTTTTTGACCCCAGATCTCATATTTAAGAGGACCTGTCATGCTTTTTTCTATTACAAGGGATGTTTACATTCCTTGTAATAGGAATAAAAGTGATCAATTTTTTTTTTTTTTTTTTTTCAGTGTAAAAAATTATAAAACTAAATAAAAATAAATAAGAAAACCCCAAAAAAAATTTTTTAAAGCGCCCCGTCCCCGACGAGCTCGCGCGCAGAAGCAAACGCATACGCGAGTAGCGCCCGCATATGAAAACGGTATTCAAACCACACAAGTGAGGTATCGCCGCGATCGTTAGAGTGAGAGCAATAATTCTAGCCCTAGACCTACTCTGCAACTCAAAAAATGCAACCTGTAGAATTTTTTAAACGTCGCCTATCGAGATTTTTAAGGGTAAAAGTTTGACGCCATGCCACGAGCGGGCGCAATTTTTAAGCGTGACATGTTGGGTATCATTTTACTCGGCATAACATTATCTTTCACAATATATAAAAAAATTGGGCAAAATGTATTTTTGTCTTATTTTTTAATTCAAAAAAGTGATTTTTATCCAAAAAAAGTGCGCTTGTAAGACCGCTGCGCAAATACGGTGTGACAAAAAGTATTGCAATGACTGCCATTTTATTCCCTAGGATGTCTGCTAAAAAAAAATATATAATGTTTGGGGGTTCTGATTAATTTTCTAGCAAAAAAATTGTGATTTTCACATGAAGGAGAGAAGTGCCAGAATTCACCTGGTGGGCAAGTGGTTAAGTTAATTGACAAAAACGATGGCGAATATGATTTCCAATTTTCCCCTCCCAGCAAGGTAGCAGTACTTAAAATAACAACGTCCCCAGACCAGTCCTCTGCCCTGTGCACTCCCTCACTCCTATATACTTTCCCATCCCCATTACAAGTTATTTGATTTTTACTCCAGGAGTATATAATGAGTTTGGATATAATAGAAAAATCCCAAATAATGCATTGCAATTTAACTAAACCCCTTAGGTTAGATAAAAATAGAAGAACATGTATAGCATGACAAATAGATAACTGAGAAGCAGTTGCAGTTGGTGTTCCATGTCATCCTGAACTTTGCCAGTTGGTTTGTTGTTTTGCCGAAGAATTTCAGCTCTTAGACATGAATTCTCATCAAGTGTTGGTGAAGCTAGGAAGGCCATAAGAAGCCTGATCATATATTACAATCTTTAAAATGTACAGTATATTGGCCAGGACTCTGTGTGGCAAGCTGCAGATGAAACGGGTGGGTGCTCCCTTCTTTGGACATCCATAAGTGGGCACACATACCAAAACAGCCATCAAGTGTTACTCTTATGCAGTGCTTCTCAATTATTTTCTGTCATGCCCCCCCCCCCCCCCCCCCCCTAGGAAGAAGAAAACATTTTGCGCCCCCCGCGCGACTGTAAATAGTATCATTTGTCTATAAAATTGTTATAAGTACACCTCTGCATAACACTGTATCCACATATCCCCCCACACAGTATTGCCCTTCTTCACATATCCCCCCACACAGTATTGCCCTTCTTCACATACCCCCCACACACAGTATTGCCCTTCTTCACATACCCCCCACACACAGTATTGCCCTTCTGCACATATCCCCCCACACACAGTATTGCCCTTCTTCACATATCCCCCCATCACATATCCCCCCCACACAGTATTGCCCCATCACATACCCCCCCACAAAGTATTGCCCCCTTTACATAAACCCCATCACATATCCTGCACACAGTTTCCCCCATCACATAACCCCCCTTTTCTCCCCACAGCACAGCCCCCACTCCTCGTCCTCAACATTTCCATATATTTTTCCTCCCTTCCTCCCTCTCCACTCCTACCTGTAACTTTTCAGCGCGGAGAGCAGGAGGCAGGACATTCGTCAAGTGAAGCCGCAGCAGCGCGGGGCGGGGAGACTTTAGGGCGAACTGGTGATTGGCTGCTAGGACCGCCTCCTAGCAGCCAATCACCTGCCGTCCAACATGACAGGCTGCTACCTCTCTGGTCCCGTCCCCCAGTTCAAAAATGTCCCGCCTCCCGCTCCTCTAACTAGCGGAGGAGGCTGGGGACAGAAGCGGATACAAAATGGCGCGATCGCCGCGGTCCGGAACGAGCCCCCCTTTATAGAGCCTCGGGCGCGCCCCACTATTTGAGAAGCACTGCTCTTATGGAAGATCTACGACTGTCACTGCTGACCACATCCTTTTGTTTCTTTGTTCCTCTTTTCTCCAACTGTTTCTCATTTATGTCTTGTATATATTTCTGAATAAGTACACTTGCTTATTGGCCATAAACATTTAATGTGGCTGCTGAAGATTCCCAACGGAAGGGATTTTTAGCACTTCAAAGTTGTGGTCATTTCTTCAAATGGGGCCTTCAAAGGGCTGCTCTTAATTGCCCAAAAATGCACAATTCTTTCCTTTTCCCAATATATTAACTAAAGTAGTGCACATAAAAGCACTGGACGAGCAAACACTTGGTAGAAATCCTGCACATACATTATAAGGCAGTAGTCAGTTTCCAACCAGGAGACGATTATAGTTTGCCTTCCCATGGTACAGAACCAAGGTAATATAAATGGTGCCATGTTACTGTATCAGGAAAGGATAAAAAAGGCAGAGTAAAACTAATCAGGCTCCATGCACACTGGGCCAGATTCAGAAAGAGATACAACGGCGTATCTCCTGATACGCCGTCGTATCTCTGAGATCCGACGGTCGGATCAATGCGACTGATTCATAAGAATCAGTTACGCATAGATCTCCCTTAGATCCGACTAGTGTAAGTGACTTACATCGTCGGATCTTAGGCTGCAATATCCCGCCGGCCGCTAGGTGTCGCTTCGATTTTTTACGTGAGGAATATGCAAATTCCGATTTCCGCCGATTCAGAAACGACCGCCCGCCCGTCGCTTTTTTTTTACCTCATTTGCGTTCGGCTTTTTCCGGCAAATAGTTACCCCTGCTATATGAGGGGTAGCTAATGTTAAGTATGGCCGTCGTTCCCGCGCCAAGATTAAAATTTTTACGTCGTTTGCATAAGTCGGTCGGGAATACGGATGACCGGAATTTACGAAAACAATGACGTCCTAGCGACGTCATTTGGAGCATGCGCACTGGGAAATATCGCCGCCGGCGCATGCGCAGTTAAATCGGCGCGGGAACGCGCCTGATTTAAATTGTACACTCCCCCTAGCCGCGGAATTTAAATTCCGCCGGGGGAGTTATGGTCTGCCAGCGCAAGTTTGGAGGTAAGTGCTTTGTGAACACTGCACTAGCCTCGCAAAAGTGCGCCGGCGGATAGTAAATCACATAGATTACGCGGATCTAAAGATCCGCTAATCTACCTGAATCTGGCCCACTGTGCCTAAAAAAAAACAAAAAAAAACAAAAACGTGTGTTCCCTTTGGAGTAAAAAACGCTCATATAGAGCATTTTGTGTACAAAGTTTAGACGAGTTTCGGAGAGTTTTACGTTTTTTCTGCCAGCGAGCTCCAATCAGAAACGCAAACAGAAGGTTTTTTTTTTCCTGCCTCTAAACATTGATCTCAAATAATGCCTGTAAACGTCCTAATGTGCATGGACACATAGGATAACATTGAGTTGCTTCTACAGGCAGAACACAAAACTCCCGTAGAAGCATAGAGACTGTTTTTTTTTTTTCATGCTTTTACTTTTTTGTGTTTTTCTTGTTCTTTATTCTTTTGCAGAATAGTTTAATGACTGCTATAAAAAAACAAAACTGTCGTTTTTGGTGGTATGTACAGTGACTAACCAAGTGAGTCAATAAGCATCATATAAAACATCCTTGCAGCTCTACCAGTGCCGCTCCTCGAATGTAAAATCAATAGTGGCCAGAGTGGGAGATTCACCATTCCACCATTGCAAAAAAAAAAAAAAAAAACAGAATATACAGGAATAACACAAGCATGAGGCCTGTTCATCTGCTCACATACTATTTAGTCTGCCCCAGCCACCTAAACTATACCACATTCAAAGATCTACATAAATGTACTATGACTTTACCCTTTGAGAATTCCAGGTTTACCACCAACATTAACTCCACAAGCATATACAAGTGTGTATATGTATGTGTATGTGTGTGTGTGTATGTATTATATATATATACACACACACACACACACACACACACATACATACATACATACATACACACATTTATACACATATACAAATACAAACACTAGGAAGTTTTGGTCTTGAACAATAACAAATGGTTAACTATAAAAATAAAGAGGGGAGCTGAGGCCTAAAATGCAAAGGCCATAAGGGATGCAATTACATGCTGATAAAAATGACTGGGCAATTCAACATGCCTTTGGAGCAGCCATTCTCAACCGGGGATCCGTGGAACCCTAAGGTTCCTCCAGAGGTTGCGAGGGGTTCCTTGAATTGTGACCGCCCATGCGATGGTGGCCTCATAGTTTCAAGACCAACACCACTTGGTAGATCCACTGGCATTACATTAAATTTGGTGTTTAGCCCACCCCTGTAAGGGGTGCATTCTTACCAATGATCCCCACTAATGGGTATTTTCCCAATGTTTACCAATGGACTAATCTTAGGAGGGGACCCCCGAGACCTGAATTATTGCAAAAAAATATATTGCTGCTTTGGAGTATAAAGTGTCTGATTCTCAAAACTAGGGTTTTAAAGGAACGAAAAATAAAAATAGATCTGAATAGGATGGAGGACTTGGTCTGGACGTCCCGGCAGAAACGGGGGGTTTACTTAGAGACGTGGGCGGACTGGAATCAATTCAAACACTCAGAGGAGGGGAAAACACTTATAGATGTAAATCTGTAAACTAATATCGGGTGGGCTCGGGAGAGAGCGGTGGTCCGGGGGGGGGGTTCCTTTTTTTGGGGGGGATTGTTTTGTTTTTTGGGGGAATAGGATTAGCAGAGGTAAATAAACTATAAGAAGAGATGGATTGAAAGTCCCCCCCTGCCGAGAAGGGGACAAGAGTATGCCCCGAAGGCGGGAGAATTAGATGCCCCTAAGGGATATAGGGGTAATCTAAGGACGATCAATTAGAATGATGAGTAGGAGTGGACTAATGACGTTTAATAATAGGTAGATTCTTTTGCCGTCAGGAGATGGTATATTATATATAGAATGAAGAAGAGGATATATAATGCAGGAAATGTACAAGCTGAACATTGATATATACCTGTAATGTAATGTAAAATGGATTTCCTCTGCTGTCATTTGTTTGAAAATCAAATAAAGTATTAAAGTCGAAAAAAAAATATTAGGTTACGATTTTTTTGTTTTGCATTGTACGGGAAAAAAAAATCAACAATTGGCAATGGTTAGGTAATGCCTAAAAGGTGATGGAGGCGTTTGAATTTCTTTTTTTTAACTCATGATGTAAAAAAGGGATTTTTAATACAGCTTACCTGTAAAATCCTTTTCTTGGAGTACATCACGGGACACAGAGCGGCATATTCATTACTATATGGGTTATATGGAGTACCTTCAGGTGTTGACACTGGCAATCTTCAAACAGGAAATGCCCCTCCCTATATAACCCCCTCCCATAGGAGGAGTACCTCAGTTTTGTAGCAAGCAGTATGCCTCCCAAAATGGTCCCCAAAAAAGAGGGGTGGGAGCTCTGTGTCCCGTGATGTACTCCAAGAAAAGGATTTTACAGGTAAGCTGTATTAAAAATCCCTTTTTCTTTATCGTACATCACGGGACACAGAGCGGCATATTCATTACTATATGGGATGTCCCAAAGCAATGCTCACAATGAGGGGAGGGAGAACAGCTCCAAGACAAAAGGATTTAATTTAGAGAAATACTCAAATCATAATAAATCCAACTTAGTTGAGAAAAATAATCTTAAATTTTAAATTTAACTAAAAAAAGAGGAGCCCCCGGAATCCGAGGGTCTCAAACTGCAGCCTGCAGCACTGCCTGCCCGAAGGCAGTATCAGTATTCCTTCTTACGTCCAACTGGTAGAATTTTGTAAACGTGTGGACAGAAGACCAGGTTGCCGCCTTGCAAACTTGAGCCATAGAGATCTGGTGGTGTGCTGCCCAGGATGCGCCCATGGCTCTAGTAGAATGAGCCTTTAATGATACTGGAGGAGGCAACCCTTTCAAGCCATAGGCCTGAGTGATTAATTGCTTAATCCACCTAGAAATGGTGGACTTTGCAGTTGCCTGCCCCTTCTTGGGCCCATCCGGTAGAATGAACAGCACATCTGTTTTCCGGATCTTCTTTGTAGCTTTAAGATAGGCCTTCATGGCCCTGACAATATCCAAGGTATGCAGCAACCCTTCCTTTCTGGAAGTAGGTTTAGGGAAGAAGGATGGTAATACCAAATCCTGGTTCAAATGAAAACTGGATATAACCTTCGGTAGGAAGGAAGGATGAGGGCGTAGAACGACCCTGTCCTTGTGAAAAATAAGATATGGTTCCTTACAGGATAAGGCCGCCAGTTCCGATACTCTTCTTGCGGAAACTATGGCGACCAAAAATACTAACTTCCTTGTCAGTAAAACCAAAGGAATTTCAGCCAACGGCTCAAACGGTTGTTTCTGTAAACTTGACAGAACAAGGTTTAAATCCCACGGGCAAAGCGGGGATTTAACTGGAGGTTTAATACGTAAGACCCCTTGAAGGAAGGTCTTAACCAGCGAGTGGGTGGCCAGCGGCCGCTGAAACCACACTGACAGAGCAGAAATCTGTCCTTTGATTGTGCTTAATGCCAATCCTTTATCCACTCCTAGCTGGAGAAAACTTAAAACTCTATCAATGGTGAATTTGCGAGAAAGCCATCGCTTGAACTCACACCAGCCTACATAGGCCTTCCAGACCCTGTAATAAATCACCCTAGAGACCGGTTTCCTGGCTCTGATTAGGGTAGAGATTACTTTCTGAGACAGACCTCTACCCCTGAGAATCAGGGATTCAGCTTCCAGGCCGTCAAATTTAGATGCCGTAAGGCAGGGTGGAGGATCGGACCTTGCGATAGCAGGTCTGGCCGTAGAGGAAGAGTCCAAGGGTCTCCCACTACCATCCTTAGGATTAGTGAGTACCATGCCCTTCTGGGCCATGCTGGAGCTACCAGGATGACTGGTATGTGCTCCACCCGGATCCTGCGCAGCAGGCGGGGTAGTAACTGGAGCGGGGGAAACGCATAAAGAAGTTTGAACTGATGCCAAGGGTAAACCAACGCATCGGTTCCGCAGGCCATCGGATCCCTTGAGCGGGACATGAACCCGTCTAGCTTCTTGTTGAGTCTCGATGCCATGATATCCACGTCCGGCACTCCCCATCTTTGGCAGAGTGCTTGAAAGGTTTGTGGATGCAGAGACCATTCCCCCGGCAATAGAGTCTGGCGGCTTAAGAAGTCCGCCTGAAAGTTGTCCACTCCTGGAATGAATATTGCCGATATGCAGGGCACATGAGCCTCTGCCCATAGGAGAATCAAGCTCACCTCTCTCTGAGCGGCTTGACTCCTGGTTCCCCCTTGGTGATTTATGTATGCCACGGCCGTGGCATTGTCTGATTGAATTCTCACCGGGAACCCCTGCAATTTTGACGTCCAAGCCCTGAGGGCTAGTCGAGCAGCTCTGAGCTCCAAGATGTTGATGGGCAACTGCTTCTCTGGCGTTGCCCAAGTACTTTGGCGAGTGCAACCATCCAAAATTGCTCCCCAGCCCGTCAGGCTGGCGTCTGTGGTCACTATCTTCCAAGCCACTGGGCTGAAAGACTTCCCCTTCAGTAGATTCTGAGGGTCTAACCACCAACACAGACTTTGTCGGACTCTTGATGAGAGCGGCAACGGGATATCCAAGGCCTGTGGCCTTCTGCTCCATGCTGACAGGATGGCTGCCTGCAGGATGCGAGTGTGGCTCTGGGCGTATGGTACCGCCTCGAATGTGGCCACCATCTTGCCTAGTAACCTCATACATAGGCGAATAGTCGGTTCCTTCTTGCTTAGAACCAGTAGGATTAATTCCTTGATGGCTTTGACCTTCCTCAGAGGTAGAAACACTCTTTGTTGTTCTGTGTCTAATCTCATGCCGAGATATTCCAACTGCCTTGTGGGCAGGAAAGCTGACTTTTCTCGATTTAGGACCCAGCCGAACCTCTCGAGGTATTGGACCGTGAGGGCCACTGCTCGCTCCAAGCCAGGAGACGAGTGATCTATGACTAGGAGGTCGTCCAGGTATGCTAGGATCGTGACCCCTTGGATCCTTAGTTTGGCTAGGATTGGAGCTAGGACCTTCGTGAACACCCGGGGGGCCGTAGCCAACCCGAAGGGAAGCGCCACGAATTGGAAGTGACGCGAAGCCACCATGAAGCGTAGATATCTTTGATGTGGCTGATAAATTGGAAGATGAAGGTAGGCATCCTTTATGTCTATGGACGCCATGAAGTCGTCCTTTTGGAGTGTGGTAGCTGCTGACCGCACGGATTCCATCCGAAATGAGCGGATCTTTAGGTATGTATTTACCATCTTTAGGTCCAAAATTGGCCTGACATCTCCATTGGACTTCGGGATGATGAATAGGTTGGAGTAGAAACCTAGCCCCTGTTCCAGGACTGGTACCTCTACTATTACCTCCTGGGAAAGTAGATGATCTAATGCCGAACTTAATGCGGCTCCCTTCTCCGGATCGTTTGGAATCCTCGACTCCTGGAAATGAGGAGGAGGAAACCTTAGGAAATCTAGTTTGAAGCCTGTGGCCACGGAAGACCGTACCCACTCGTCGGGAATGCTGGCTTCCCAAATCTCTGAAAAGAGTCGCAGCCTTCCCCCCACCTTCGTGGGTGGGGGCGCCCCTTCATAAGGTTGGCTTGGGGGCTGGTTTTGCTGGTTTGCGAAACCACTGCCTTTTGCCTCTAACAGCCTGTCCTTGTGATCTGCTGTTGAAGCCGAAGCTTGCTTTTGCAGGAGGCCGTTGATACTGCTTAGTATTAGAGGGCCCCTGCCCAGGGGAATACTGTCGTTTAAACGCAGGCCCCTGAACCTTCTTCTTAGTTGGCAAGAGAGTACTCTTGCCGTTTGAAATGGTCTGAATGTATTTATCTAGGTCTTCTCCGAAGAGTCGTCCTCCATGGAAGGGGAACCCTACCAGGAGCTTCTTGCATGGGGGCTCAGCCTCCCAGCTTTTTAACCATAAGAGTCTTCTCATATGGATAAGGGATAACGATAAACGTGACGCTTGCTGGATAGAATCCTTGATTGCGTCTACCGTAAAACAAATGGCTTTAGGGACATCCGAAAATTCTTCTGCCTGCTGGGCAGGAATAAGTTTAAGCATCTGCTTAAATTGATCCGATAATGCTTGAGCAACCCCAATCGCAGCCACAGCTGGCTGTACTACTGCCCCAGCAGTAGTGAAGGAGTTCTTAAGTAGTGCTTCCAAGCGCTTATCAACTGGATCCTTGAACACCTGTATGCTTTCTACAGGGCATGTTAACGATTTGTTAACACATGAGATGGCTGCGTCCACTGCAGGAGTAGCCCATCTTTTGGAAAATTTATCTTCCATAGGATATAGGACAGAGAATCTTTTAGGTGGTAAGAAGATCTTATCTGGCTTGTTCCAATCTTGGAACAAAAAAACTCCCTCTAATAGAGGATGGATCGGAAACACAGCATTGCTTTGAGGCGCCCTCAGTGAGCCCAAAGCTGAAACCGTCGATACCTGGAGATCTGGTACTGGCAAGTTGAATGCCTTATGGACCAAGTCCGACAATCCTTGAATCCACCAGCTCTCCCTCAGGGAGACTGCCCCAGACTCCTCTGTATCCGGATCCTCGATCCCTGAACCTACTTGGTCCTTGTCCAAGAGGTCGTCCAATTCCCCTGAGGAAAGGACCTCCTCCTCTGAGGGTCCGCGCTCGGGCGACGGAGATCTATTCCGCTTACTGCCCCGCATAGCTGCGGCTATCATTTTTCCCATGCTTTTCTGCATCTCTTTTAAAGAGGTGAGTAATACCTTCTCCGTGACCATCTTAGGGTTGGACTGACTCGCGTCAGCTCCAGCCCCAGATCCCGATGGCCCCAAGGCTCCCTGTGGGGAAAGCAGCGGCATAGCTTTGTCCGAGGCCTCAGACTCTCTGGGGGAATCCCCACCTCTTGTACCCTTGTTCTTTGATGCCATGGTACAATACCGAGGTACACCCGCTACTTATTGGTACCTGGGACTTATAAATAGTTAAATGCCCAAACACCTGTTTGGGGGACAAAAAAATGCTTCCTCTCCCCAAGATGACATTTTTTTTTTTTTTTTTCTTTTTTTTTTTTTTTTTCAAAAAAAAATCTTTTTTTTTCAAATCTAGGAAAGAAAAAAACATTCTGTCCCCCTGAGTAGTATTGCAAGAAAAACTATGAGATGGAAAAGAAACAGCCTATTCCTAGGCTTGAAAAACAGTCTTTCTGAAGACTGCAATATTCTTTCTGGCCACTGTGTGTCCTCGGCGCCCCGTGCTTGCCGTTCTGGTCTTTCCTCCCTAGTTCCAAAGTATTGAATGGAACAAACAAGGAAGGGCCGCCCCTTCCTTAAGCCACTGACCCGCCCTTCCCCCCCCAGCAATCTCAAACAGGAAATGCCCCTCCCGACAGGGGGGGTTGGGGGGAAGGGAGCCTCTCTGCTCCAGCAAACTGCAGCCTGCAGCCTGGAACACACGAGGAGGTCAGCGTTTTGCCTGCATGGCAGGCACTGAGGAGGAAGACTGAATGGAGCATTGCCTGGAGGCTTGCAGGTAAGCATAGCTCTCTGACACACACATATATCTTTATATCACACAGGCCCCACTCAATGCTTTTCCAACACTACAAGGGAGGTCACATCTTATGGGGAATATACATATAGAGCCATCCTATCTTTATGATATGTGACTAGTTTGCCAGATGCAATGCATAACTTTAGGCATGTCCCCTGTGACCCCCCAGAAAAAACCTGCTAAGAACCAAGTTCCGCAAGTTTTCCCCTCACTTACCTGCTCCATGCCGCAGGACTTTGCCAAGCAAGAGGCCCAATCTTCCCCCATCTCGGTGGGGATGTCTAGACCTTCAGGCCCTGGGTTCCTATGAAGGATCCACTGTCCTGGGCCCATATAGCACTCTGGCAACAGAAACATTAGGCACCCAAAGGTTTCTAAGTTCTGGGCCCAGGGTCCAGCTCTCTAAAAAGAAAAGCATTATGGGCTATACCCCAAGGGTTTGGGGTCCGGTTACTGACCACTTTAGCGCTGAGGCTTTTTTGGACAGAACCGGTTAGCTCACCTAATCCCAAGGATGCGGAGGCAAGCTAAACCATGACTAACACCTAAGACACTGGCGTAAAAACTGAGGTACTCCTCCTATGGGAGGGGGTTATATAGGGAGGGGCATTTCCTGTTTGAAGATTGCCAGTGTCAACACCTGAAGGTACTCCATATAACCCATATAGTAATGAATATGCCGCTCTGTGTCCCGTGATGTACGATAAAGAAAATCAAACACTAGTTACATCTTTGCCTTATACAGTAATAATAATTCATAACATTAGGTTAGTAGCTAAATTACAATAAGCACCAATGTTGTATGGACAAATGTTTTATCACTAGGTTAAATACATTTCTACACTACAACTAGATATCTGGCCTCTGGGGATGATGGGAAATTCACTGCCTGACCCATTTAGTCTTCTACTAAGAGCTGATCACCTCCTTCCTCCTAGGCCTAAGAATGACAGCTGCTCTTAAGTGCAGATTCCCCTGCACTGGGGCAATGACTTTTGAACCGTAACCCCTTGGGCACCCTATGACCTCTACTTAATGAAGTCTGATGTGTGACAGGTCACTGGCCTTCTACAAGACAAGCACTGAAATGAGCTGCCTTCCTTAAATACTGGCTAGCTGTACAATTAGCAACAGAACTGCTGTATGGCATATAGAAACAGTATATTTAATTGTATAAATATAAAACATCTACAAAATAAACTATTACATATTAAAAAAATATTATGTAAAAACAAAATTAAATTAACTATTCAATATTTTTTTTGAGATACAAACACACTGTATACACACACACGCACACAGATATATTAAGTATAAAATTATATATTTTTTTTATTAAATATTAATTTATTGATATATATTAATATAATATTATTTAATAATATCAATAAAACATTCTAAAACTATATAAATTGTATACTATGGGCCAGATCCACGAAGCGCGGCGCTTCTTTACGGCCGGCGTAGTGTATCTCAGTTACACTACGCCGCGTAACTTACAGCGTATTTCCCGTATTCTCAAAGAATTTGCGCCGTAAGTTACGGCAGCGTAGTGTAACTGTGTCGGCGTAAGGGCGCGCAATTCAAATGGATGAGATGGGGGCATGTTTTATGGTAATACGTCTTGACCCAACGTAAATGAAGTTTTTTCTGAACGGAGCATTAGCCGTCCGTGGGGGTATCCCAGTGCGCATGCTCAAAATTAACCCGCAACAAGCCAATGCTTACGACGTGAACGTCATTCTACGCAAAGCCCTATTCGCAAACGACGTAAAGTTTTCAAAATACGACGCGGGAACGACGTCCATACTTAACATAGGACACGCCTCATATAGCAGGGGTAACTATACGCCGAAAAAAGCCTTACGGAAACAACGTAAAAAAATCCGCCGGCCGGACGTACGTTCGTGGTTCGCCGTATCTAGCTAATTTGCATACTCGACGAGGAAATCGATGGAAGCGCCACCTAGCGGCCAGCGTAAACATGCACCTTAGATCCGACGGCATACTAAGACGTACGCCAGTCGGATCTAGCCCAGCTTCAGGCGTATCTTGTTTTGTGGATACAAAACAAAGATACGCCGGAGCAAACTAGAAGTTACGCGGCGTATCATCAGATACGCCAGCGTAAACGCTTCGTGGATCTGGCCCATAATCTACATTTAATGAATGATAGTTTACCTATCATGATTATATAACTTATTTATGTACAGTGCTCTGCATGTCCTTTATGAATCACCAACTCCACTTACTTTGCACACAGGATAAACAAATGTGTCTTTAGAGATGAATGGTTTCCCCAAGAGTCACCAATGCATTTAGATGTTAAGCGTATGCATGCAGCCTGTATTCACCTCTTTGGAATAACTGTGCAGAGCTACACTCTAAGCATGCTAGGAATTTCCTCTCGTCGTTCACTTTTTGTGCCCTGCAACTTATTTTTACCCAATAGGTAATGCCGTCTGTATGCAAACACTAAAATGTCTATGCACCAGTATTGGTGGCATTGGCTAGGAAGACACGGCTGTAAAGACACATTTATGTTACCCGTGTACATAGTGGCCCGGATTCAGAGAGCAGTTACGACGGCGTACCTCCGGATACGCCGTCGTAACTCTGAGTTCCCGGGGTCGTATCTATGCGACTGATTCGTAGAATCAGTTACGCATATATTTCCCTAAGATCCGACCGGCGTAAGTCTCTTACACCGTCGTATCTTAGGCTGCATATTTACGCTGGCCGCTAGGTGGCGCTTCCGTAGATTTACGCGAGGAACATGCAAATTAGGTAGATACGCCACATCAGAAACGTACGTCCGCCCGGCGCATTTTTTTACGTCGTTTACGTTAGGCTTTTTCCGGCATAAAGTTACCCCTGCTATATGAGGCGTAGCCTATGTTAAGTATGGATGTCGTTCCCGCATCGAATTTTGAAAATTTTACGTCGTTTGCGTAAGTCGTTCGCGAATAGGGCTGTACGTAAGTTACGTTCACGTCTAAAGCATTGACGATTTGCGGCGTAATTTCGAGCATGCGCACTGGGATTCTTTCACAAACGGTGCATGCGCCGTTCGTAAAAAACGTCAAATACGTGGGGTCACACTAAATTTAGATAAAACACGCCCACATCATCCACATTTGAATTAGGCGAGCTTATGCCGGACCACATACGTTACGCCGCCGTAACTTAGGGTGCAAGTTCTTTCTGAATACGGAACTTGCGCCCTGATTTACGGCGGCGTAACGTATCTGAGATACGTTACGCCCGCCGATAGATACACTATCGTATCTGAATCCGGGCCAGTATGTCTCTGCTGCAATTAAAAAAGTCTTCTTGTTCACATTCTTTTTTTGAATAAGTAAACTTCCACTTTAAAGTGTTTTTAAACTTAAAAATAAAAAATAGCATAAACTAGTAGCTTACGCCTACATCCTGCCAGCAGTGGCCTTAGAACAACGTCTTATCCTAGGGCGACAATATTCCATTAGCAGACCCCTAAGCAGCAGGAGAGTGGTCACTTAAAAACGCACAGGGCCCCAGCATGTAAACCTTGATAGTTGACAGTGACTTGTCAACAATGTGACAGTCGTTGGGGGACGATCACCCCACAGGCCCCAGGAATGTCTTTTTTTTGGGGGGGGGGTTACATTTTTATAAATCTTTTTTCTTTTGTTTGTTTTGAAGTAGGATAAGCACATCTCCCAGGTTTCTTATGCCCCGTGCACACGATCGGATTTTCCGTCGGGATAAACTCCAACTGAATTCCGTTCTGTGTGTATGCAAGCTGTCTTGCATACACATGGTCACACCAAATTCCGGCGGTCAAGAACGCGGTGACGTACAACATTACGACGAGCCAAGAAAAACGAAGTTCAATGCTTCTGAGCATGCGTCGACTTGATTCTCAGCATGCATGTTTTTTTTCTCCATCGGAGTTCCATACAGACGAACGGAATTTCTGATAAAAAAAAATTCTGGCGAAAAAAAAAAAAAAACGTGTTCTCTTTCGAAGTCCGTCGGAATTTCCAATGGGGCACACACACGGTCGGAATATTCAATGAAAAAGGTCCGTGTGACTTTTTTCATCTAAAATTCAGATCGTGTCGAGGCATTAGACTGTTCCGTATTTGAGGAGGCATTCCCCCCATGATTTTATCCCTGTTTTTAAAGTTTAGAGGTGTTTTTTTGGGAGAGGGGATACAGCACCATACATATTAGTTATGTGTAATGGTGTCTATCCCATTACCTGCAGGCTGCTGTTTGTGCTAAAAAAAAACATTCTGTGCTGTATCTCTTCAGAGCGATCAGATATTACCCTGAGTGGCGGTTTCTGGTGCTGAAAGAGTTAACAGTCACTGCTACTGAGAAAAGTTGCACCACTTGTCCCCTCTGCCTTTTCCGCCATTCAGAAAATTCTTCTTACTATTCTCCCACGATGCATAGCATTCGGTGAACGGGCAATGGACTTCCATCGATCAACTGCTTCACCTCCCTTTCACAGATTACCAGCCATCATGGGCATTGGTAACATGCATTCTGTGAATGGTGGAGAAGGCAGAAGAGCTCAGATGAGCAGTGCAACTTTTCTCAGTAGCAGCGACTGATGTTAACTCTCCCAGCACTAAAAGACAACCACTCGGGGCAGCTTCCCGCGCTGTGTTTGAACCACTGCGCCGACGTATACCGAGCGCAGTACACTCGTGTATAGTCGGGCAGGCTCGGCTCCTCTCGTGTAAAGGACGTACAGGACGCACAGGACGTGACCGCGAGAGGAGCCGAGCCTGCCCGACTATACCCAAGTGTACTGTGCTCGGT
This sequence comes from Rana temporaria, assembly GCF_905171775.1. Lineage (NCBI taxonomy): Eukaryota > Metazoa > Chordata > Amphibia > Anura > Ranidae > Rana > Rana temporaria. Next base: position 24,922,076 of record NC_053497.1, on the reverse strand, counting down.
ATATGTCGGCGCAGTGGTTCAAACACAGCGCGGGAAGCGGGTATCGGCATATATCGCGCACCCACGATTTTGCTCTGATTTTCAGGGCAAAAAAGTGCGCGATATACGCCGATAAATACAGTATTATAGCAAAAAGTAAAAAATATTAATTTTTTTAAAAATTGGCGCTCTATTTTTGTTTATAGCGCAAAAACTAAAAAACGCAGAGGTGATCAAATACCACCAAAAGAAAGCTCTATTTGTGGGGAAAAAAGGACGCCAATTTTGTTTGGGAGCCACATCGCACGAGCGCGCAATTGTCAGTTAAAGCGACGCAGTGCCGAATTGCAAAAAGTGCTCTGGTCTTTGACCGGGGGTTAAGTGGTTGAGAAAGTCATATCAATAACCAGGGAAAACACCTTTTTTTGTAATTCAATCTGTTCTCCACCTAGGGTTTTATCAATAAACATAGAGGGCCAGATTCTCGTAGGAGCGCGCATCTTTCTGCGGGCGTAACGTATCCTATTTACGTTTCGCCTCCGCAACTTAGACGGGCAAGTGCTGTATTCTCAAAGCACTTGCTCGGTAAGTTGCGGCGGCGTAGCGTAAATAGGCAGGCGTAAGCGCGCCTAATTCAAATTTGGAAGATGTGGGCGTGCGTTATGTAAATGTTATGTGACCCCACGTAAATGACGCTTTTTATGAACGGCGCATGCGCCGTCCGTGGACATATCCCAGTGTGCGTTGCTCCAAAAGTACGCCTCAAGGACGTATTGGTTTCGACGTGAACGTAAATTACGTCCAGCCCCATTCACGGACGACTTACGCAAACAACGTAACATTTTCAAAATTCGACGCGGGAACGACGTCCATACTTTACATTGGTACGCCTCATATAGCAGGGGTAACTTTACGCCGGGAAAAGCCTAACGTAAACGGCGTATCTGTACTGCGTCGGCCGGGCGTACGTTCGTGAATTTGCGTATCTAGCCGATTTACATATTTCTATGCGTAAATCAGCGTACACGCCCCTAGCGGCCAGTGTAAATATGCAGGTAAGAGCCTTACGCCGGTCGGATCTAATACTAATCTATGCGTAACTGATTCTAAGAATCAGGCGCATAGATACGACAGCTCAGACTCAGAGATACGCCGTCGTATCTCCTTTGAGAATCTGGCCCAGAATGTCTCTAGACTTTCTCTGGTGGAGAATCAAATTCACTGTTTTTTTTAAATAGACTGTGCAGAAAAATACCATCCCAGCGGCGAGGACTAAATCTCTCCATGGTCACAATTTGGAGTGCTTTGTATATATTTATTTTTTATGTTTTTTGAATAAAAGGTCTTCCTCTGAATGAGCGCATAGCAGAGGTCTCCACAGAATACTTAATCCCTTAAAATGTGAAGTTGCTTAGATTACTCAGACTTTCCTGAGCAGCCTCTGAAAACAGATATGATGTCAAAGTTCTCCCCAGGGGTTTCTATATTCCAGAAGAGTTGAATGAGCGTCTCGGATTTGTGAGCGTTCAGCGAGGCTTCGGGGTCAGTAGGTCATGACCCCAGCAGGAGGTCACGTCACAAAAAAACGAGTGACAGCAGAGAGAAGGATCCAGAGCCATGGTTTGTCAAACTCCTGGGCGTGAATTGCTTCAATAAAAAAAAAAGTGCAACCTTTAATAACTATCACACAGTCAGATCCATTGTTCAATGAGCCGAAAGGCGCAACATCGCCCATGTTTGCATTTACTGGCAGGGACAAAAGTTCAAATTTAAAGTATTATTTATTTATGTTTTTAGTAGATCTGGGAGGTGTCCAGTGCTGGCCAGACAGGAATATGTACTTTGTGGTATACAATGACATAGTTAATTTTAGAAATCAGGCTACAGTGCAGGCTTTGTCTACAGCTGAACTATATAAATATAAAAGACACCAAATAATGCAACTTTGTTTTCATAAAGTGGCTGTAAACCTCTGAAATTTAGAAATGAACAAAAGTACATCCTTCTATAGTGTGCACTTGCCTTAATCCAAAGCACAGTGGCCCGGATTCAGGTAGATTTGCCCCTTTGTTACGGAGGCGCAGGGCAGCGTTTTTGCCCTGCGCCCCCGCAAATTTCCTGCGCTACCCGCGATTCACGGAGCAGTAGCTCCGTAAATTGCGTGTGCGCTGTGCAAACTTGCCCTGCGTAAGGGCGCCTAATGTAAATGATCCCGTAGGGGGCGGGAATCATTTAAATTAGGCGCGCTCCCGCGCCGAGCGTAGAGCGCATGCTCCGTCGGGAAACTTTCCAGACGTGCATTGCGGCAAATGACGTCGCAAGTACGTCATTTGCTTCAAAGTGAATGGCGTCCAGCGCCATTCACCAATCACTTACGCAAATTACGTAAAATTCAAACGTCGCGACGCGGGAACGACGGGTATACTTTAGCATTGGCTGCCCCTGCTATTAGAAGGGGCAGCCTTACGCTAAACACGCCGTACGGAAACAACGTAAATTGCGTACGCAGGGCTCGCGTAACGTTGTGAATCGGTGTTAGTATGCAATTTGCATACTATACGCTGACCACGCTGAAGGGGGTGTGGCAAGGGCGTGTCCTATGCCTACATGCTTTTGCTGGTAGGTGTCCCTCATTCCCATCTCAAAAACTTGGGAGGTATGATAATTCTAGCCAAGGCCACAAAGGAAAGTATCATGATAACGGCATGCAAAGATGGTAGCGTTTGGGGGGGGGGCGGTTCAATTTTTTAATTTTTGCAAACACTTGCATGCTATATGAGTGTACCCCATTACAGCTGTTCACATTCACTGATGTATACACCAGGGGCGGCTGCTGCTCAATATTTGGGGGGGGGGGGGGGCCAAATGCCTCCCCGTGGGAGACGGACAGGAAGGTGGCGACCAGAGGCCTCCTTACCTTAGGAGGCAGATGACAAGGATCTGGGGAAGGGCTGCTGCTCCTCACTTCAGCTATTTCTCGCTCCAGGGCCATTGCTTCTCTTCCTGGCAGAACAGGAAGTGGGTCCTGAGGCCTAAGGCCTCGTACACACGACGGGACATGTCCGATGAAAATGGTCCGCGGACCGTTTTTATCGGACATGTCCGCTGGCGGATTTTGGTCTGATGGCTGTACACACCATCAGACCAAATTTCCCGCGGACAGCGAACGCTGTGACGTGGCCGCGACGATGACGCGGTGACGTGCGCGAGCCTGGAAGGTCAATGCTTCCACGCATGCGTAGAATCACTTTGACGCATGCGAGGGCTTTCAGCCGAGCGGACGTGTCCGGTGAGTCGTACAGACGACCGAACATGTCCGACGGACAGGTTTCCAGCGGACATGTTTCTTAGCATGCTAAGGAACATTTGTCCGCTGGAAACTTGTCCGACCTGCTGGACAATTGTCCGGTCGGCCGTACAGACAACCGAACATGTCCGCTGAAACTGGTCTGCGGACCAGTTTCCGCAGACATGTTCGGTCGTGTGTACGAGGCCTAAGACTCAGTGCTTTGCCAATCAGATCTCAGGACCCGCTTCCTGATTGGCCACGAGAATCAGGAAGACAATAGTGAATATTAATTAGCTATTGTCACACAACTGGGTGGGGTTTAGGGTGCAGTGCTCTGCGCCTCAAGCCCACTCTTTTTAAAAGCCAATTAGAGCCTCAGGCTCTAATTATGTGCTTCAAAAAATAAAATTAAAAAACCCCATTGAAATCCTTGTGTCTGGCACCCTGCACGTAGATTATGGGCCAGGCGCATGGATCAACGGGGCGGTGCCCCTGAGCCCTGTATGGATGGGCCGCCACTGGTCTAAGCAGCGCCTGGGCTTTCCAGGAGGGGGCAATATGCCAGGGTTTACTTTGCACTGCCTCATCCACCCATGTGCAAGAAAAAAAAGATACTGGGGTAGATTCAGGAAAGAATTACGCCGGCGTATCCATAGATACGCCGTGTAAATTCAAATCTGCGCCGGCGTATCTACTTTCTGTATTGAGAAAGCAAGATATGCCGACATTAGCCTAAGATACGACTGGCATAAGTCTCTTACGCCGTCGTATCTTAGGGTGCATTCTCACGCTGGCCGCTAGGTGGCGCTTCCGTAGTTGTCAGCGTAGAGTATGCAAATTACATACTTACGCTGTTTCACAAACGTACGTGCGCCCGGCGGTAGTTTTTTACATCGTTTGCGTAAGTCGTTTTCGTCGTAACGTTGCTCCTGCTATTAGGAGGCGCAGCCAATATTAAGTATGGACGTCGTTCCCGCGTCGCGATTTGAAAATTTTTACGTCGTTGGCGCAAGTCGTCCGTGAATGGCGCTGGACGCCATTTACGTTCACTTCGAAACCAATGACGTCCTTGCGACGTCATTTACCGCAATGCACGTCGGGAAATTTTAGGGACGGCGCATGCACCCAATTTAAATGATCCACACCCCCTACCGAATCATTTGAATTACGCGTGCTTACGCCGGCCCCTTTTACGCTACGCCGCCGCAACTTACGGAGCAAGTGCTTCGTGAATACAGCGCTTGCTCCTGTAATTTACGGCGGCGTAGCGTAAAGACGATACGCTGCGCCGCCGTATCAGTGCGCGCCCCTACCTGAATCTACCCCACTGTTAACTTGTGATGGAAACAAAGGAACGTCAGGTGTACACGTATAGAGTAGGTGATGATGCATGTGGTTGACTTTAGAAACATAAATGTATAGTAAGATGCTTGGAGTGGGCTCTGCAAAGCATAACACATTGCTCATTCATCACGAAGCCTGAGGTTGAAGTATCTATAGTCTATTCTATTCCTGGCTCACTACAGGAAAGTATTTCAAGTCATTCCTGCCGCAGCACGATCCCAGACTGGCATTACTTTACACATTATTATAGGGTTGGTTCATCCATAGGCAATGCTACTTTTAATTCCAGACGGCAATTAGATGATTCAGAGTCTTAATTAGAGACCAGTGGGACATTCGGGGACTTTTAAAGGCCCATTCAGCCTAAAATGTAATACATCGATGTATACGAAGCAGCAACCTGCACCCAACAGGAACAAATATAGAGGAGGGAGAGGGGACAATGACTGTATATCCAGGCACTTCAGATGAAGTGTACCTGTCACCTATGAGCAGCATGAAAAGGGATTTTGTGAGCCAAATCTCTATTTAGAAATACACAATCAGGTTAACATCATTTTGAAGTCAGGTGAATACAGGGTCAGTGACCTCCAATACAGCGCTTTTATAATGGTAGCCTGAAAAAAATAAAAAAAAGGTAGTCGAACAGTAAATAATAAAAAAAATCTCCCCTCCTGGAGCCCCTCCCAATCACTCCTTCCTCCGCTCCTAGAGCCCCCCCCCCCGTCACACCCTCCTCCCTTCCTGGAGTCCCCCTTCCTCTCCTCTTAGAGCCTTCTCCTGTCACCCCTTCCTCCCCTCCTGGAGCCCCCATCCCCCTTTTCTGACATACTAAAGCCCCCCATTACCCCTTCCTCCCCTCCTAGAGCCCCTCCCCTAATCCCCCTTCCTCCCCTCCTAGAGCCCTCCGTCACACCCTCCTCCCTTTCTGGAGTCCCCCTTTCTTTCCTCCTAGAGCCTTCACCCGTCACCCCTTCCTCCCCTCCTGGTTCCCCCATCCCCTTTCCTGACATCCTAGAGCCCCCCCCCCCCATTCCTCCCCTACTAGAGCCCCCGTCACACCCTCCTCCTTTCCTGGAGTCCCCCTTCCTCTCCTCTTAGAGCCTTGCCCTGTCACCCCTTCCTCCCCTCCCGGAGCCCCCATCTCCCTTTTCTGACATCCTAAATGCCCCATCACCCCTTCCTCCCCTCCTAGAGCCCCTCCCCTAATCCCCCTTCCTCCCCTCCTAGAGCCCCTCCCCTAATCCCCCCTTCCTCCCCTCCTAGAGCCCTCCGTCACAATCTCCTCCCTTCCTTTCCCCCCTAGAGCCTACTCCTGTCACCCCTTCCTCCCCTCCTGGTTCCCCCATCCCCTTTCCTGACATCCTAGAGCACCCTCCCCATCACCCCTTCCTCCCCTCCTAGAGCCCCCCCCCCCCGTCACAACGTCCCTGAAGTCCCCCTTCCTCTCCTCCTAGAGCCTTCTCCCATCACCCCCCCCCCCCCCCAAAAGCCCCCCCCCCCCTTTTCACCCTTTCTCCTCTACTAGAGCCCTTCCCTGTCTCCCCTCCAAAAGCCCCCCTATCACCCCTGTCTCCCCTTCTAAAGCACCCCGTCGCCCCTTCTGCCTCTCCTGAAGTCCAGCTACCCCTTCTCCATGTTCCCCCTCCTGCTGGCCCTGTGATGCATTGGGGCCACTTCTTCATCTTTGCCGTTATGGAACCCTCTAATGGGGCCGGCCCATAAGGCCCTACACTAGACATCGCTCAACCTGAAAGAATGACATCTGGTGGTGGAATCCAATTACTGTAGGAGACAGCACTGGCCAGGAGGTGAGTATTTCAGCCAGTATGGCTAGGGCAGCATTGTTGTTGCACAGAATTACAAATCCCTTGGCCAGGCTTGTATATTTCAAATGAGTGTTTAGCTATTTGAATAAAGTTTGCCTCTACAAAGGAAATTTTCATTAAGAATAATTACTTGAAGTAGGCAATGCTGAAAAATAAGCATGTGAATACTTACCTTTCCTGCTACCAGTGCCCTCAGAACGACGCTCCATGTGAGCGTTGTTATTGGCTGTCACAGCAGTCACATGATCTGGAACCCAGCACACAAAAGTGGAGCCCCATGCAGGCCCGGATTTCCCACAAGGCCACCGAGGCCAGGACTTGGGGCGGCAGGGAGTCGAGGGGCGGCAGCGGCATAGAGTCCCGACGGCTGGAACGGTTAAGGGCGGTAAGTTGCTGTGTGGGGGAATCCGCTCGCTTGTTAAGCGATTGCGGTGATGTCGCTGAAATCACTTGTTAAATGTGTGCTGCTGTCCATCCTCCCCTTCCCCCCACATATCTCTCTCTGTCTTCGGGACTCCGTCCTCCCCCAAGCCACGAGTCTGTCTCCTGTCCCTGCCGCCGATGTACACAGTGAGAGGGGTGAGCTGTGCTCTTCCCATCTCAGCTGTGACAGGAGTTCTAGCACAGTCCTATGACTCCTGTTTTGGAGGTGACAGGGTCAATAAAGAGAACCCGTCACCTCCAATTGCCATCACACAGGGAATGTTTTTCTCCCTTGTGATAGCAATAAAGTTAAGTGAAAAAAAATTGATAAAAAATAAATAAAAATTATAATTAAATTATCAAAATAAAAAAGTAATTAAAACGTAAAGAATAAGAAAAATAATAAGAAAATTAGACAAAAATAAAAAAAGTAAACAACAAGCTACAAATAAATTTTAAAAAAGTGATAAAAAAAAATAAAAAATATTTGAACTAGCTGTGCTGCCCCTGCCCTCCGGTTGCCATTCTCTGTTGATTTGGGGGGTTCGGGTGGTGGGGAGGGGTGCATTGCGGAACCTGGCCTTGGGGCGGCAGGGAAAGCAGATCCGGCCCTGGCCCCATGGACGCATATTGGCATTCATTGGGGTTAAGGCCCACCCGCTGGGTTGCTGCAAGCATGCTTTATACCGGAGGAAAAAGGCTAATGACAAATCTCTTTAATATGATGTTTCTTAATCAACAAGCAATAACCAAGATTTTTTTATTTAGCGCAGAATTGCATCATGGGAAACCTGAAGGTCTGCCAATGCAACATGACTCAGATCGCCATGCTGTGGTTCTAGGTACTAAATTTTGCATCAGAGTGTCATAAAAACTGTGCAAAAAATTAAAGGTGACAAGGGTTCAGGGCCCACAACTGCTTCTTCATAACTAAACGCTGGAGGTCAGAGAAGTGAAAGTATGTCACACCGAGAGGAGGAAACCACATTTCATAACTGTGCATTTCCTTCAAAAAGTACAAGGAAATCCCTTATGCTGAGAAATATCTTTACAAGACACGTGAATGATTGTACAAAACGTGCTCAGAGGATATCATTCGACTGTTCAATTCCAACCGTCATTGTGTGATTTCTATATGAAATTGGCTGGCCATACATGATTATTCCGAGAGAACGGCCGATATTTCAACAGTGGTGGCCCGGCCAGCTCAACAAATGTCAATTGGGTCATTGGCATTTGCTGAGTCAGCAGGAACCGGGACAATAACCATTCATGAGGCATTGTTGGCCAAATAGCACCTGTGGCCAATCAGCTGCAGGCGCTGTTTTGGTATTCTAACAGCCAACACTAGCGGCTGTCAGGCCCCGTACACGCGGTCGAACATGTCCGCTGAAACTGGTCCGTGGACCAGTTTCCGCGGACATGTCCGGCCGTGTGTACGGCCTAGCGGACAGGTTTCCAGCGGACAAAAGTTTCTTAGCAAGCTAAGAAACTTGTCCGCTGGAAACATGTCCGTCGGACATGTCCGATGGTTAGTACACCTAATCGGACATGTCCGCTGGTTATGACGTGTAACCAGCGTCCCGACGCATACGTGGAAGCATTGCACTTCCGTGTTTGAGAACGTCGGTGTCTTCTACGTCAGCGCGTTCTCTGTCCGCGGGGATTTTGGTCTGATGGTGTGTACACACATCAGACCAAAAGCTCCCAGGAGACATGTCCGATGAAAACGGTCCGCGGACCGTTTTCATCGGACATGTCTCCTCGTGTGTACGGGGCCTCAGAGTACAATAGGCGGTGCGGAGATTCCCCTTTTAGGCTATTTGTGTGTATGGAGGAAACTGTAATGCCGCGTACACACGATCGTTTTTCGGCATGAAAAAAAACAACGTTTTTAAAAACGTCATTTAAAATGATCGTGTGTGGGCTTCACATCGTTTTTCGGCTTCTGAAAAACGACCAAAAAAAAATTCGAACGTGCTGCATTTTTTCACGTCATTTTTTAAAATGTCGTTTTTCGTGTTGTTAAAAATGGTCGTGTGTGGGCAAAAACAACGTTTTAAACCCGTGCATGCCCAGAAGCAAGTTATGAGACGGGAGCGCTCGTTCTGGTAAAACTACCGTTCAAAATGGAGTAAGCACATTCATCACGCTGTAACAGACAAAAAAGCGCGAATCGTCTTTTACTAACAAGGAATCAGCTAAAAGCAGCCCAAAGGCGAAAAGAACTTCCCCTTTAGAGTGCCGTCGTACGTGTTGTACGTCACCGCGCTTTGTTCATCATTTTTCAAAAACTATGGTGTGTGGGCAACGTTGTTTTTAATGATGAGTTAGAAAAACTTCGTTTTTTTGGACATGCTGAAAAACGATTGTGTGTATGCGGCATTAGGGCTAGTTCACACTGGAGCTGCTCTGTGCAAAACCACTGCACAGAGCAGGCAAGTATAGCAGGTTTGTTATTTTATTTTTAAACAAAGTTTTAATACCACTTTAATACATTTTTAACATTGACAGCAAACTCACCTATTCACCCATTCACCAATATTCTATTATGTTGAGAAGTGACTTTGAAAAACAACCCCCTAGCATTACTGGCCCTAGCCATCTTGAGCAAGTACAGGCGATTCATGTAGCATTTACTTCCTGGGATCCATCTACCCTTAGCTCAGGCATTCGGGCACGAGGGTGTGCTTAGCGAGAAAGCCCCTCCCCTTCTCCAGATGAAAGAAATAAAATGTCCTTGAAAAGAGTTGAGATGCATGACATCATTTTGGCCTAGGCCAGAATCCAGGAAGCAACTGAAGAAATGTGAAAAAGCATAATTTCAATGGGCTGCCCAAGGAGCGGCAATCCCACCAAAGAAGGGCAAGTGCCTTTTTTAACCACTTGCCCACCAGGCCAATTCTCCTACATGTAAAAATCTTTTTTTTTTGCTAGAAAATTACATCGAACCCCCAAACATTATATATGTTTTTTAGCCTAGATTAGGGATCTCCAAATTACGGCGCTCCAGCTGTTGCGGAACTACACGTCCCATTAGGCATTGTAAAACTCTGACATTCACAGACATGACTAGACATGATGGAAATTGTAGTTCCTGAACAACTGGAGGACCATAGTTTGAGGACCCCTGCCCTAGAGAATACAATGGCGGTCATTGCAACTCTTTACCTTGCACGGTATTTGCACAGCAATTTTTCAAACGCATTTAAAAAAAAAAAAAAAAAGTTTCATGGTTTAAAAAAAAAAAGTAAAGCCCAATTTTTTGGCATAATGTGAAAGATGAAGTTGCACCGAGTAAATAGATACCCAACATGTCACGCTTCAAAATTGCACACGCTCGTGGAATGGCGCCAAACTGCAGTACTTAAAACTCTACATAGGCAACAATTTATTTATTTTTACTGGTTACATGTTTTGAGTTACAGAGGTCTAGGGCTAGAATTATTTCTCTTGCTCCAACGTTCGCTGCGACACTTCACATGTGTGGTTTCAACACCGTTTTCATTTGTGGGTGCGACTTACGTATGTGTTCGCTTCTGCATGCGAGCACACGGGGACAGGGGCACTTTAAAAGAAAAAGAAAAATTTATATTTACTTAAAATTTTCTAATTTGACACTATAAAAATGAAACCTCACCTCTAGACTGGGAAGCCTAAAATATAAAAAAAAAAAAAAAAACGATCACGGCTTCCCAGCCGAGGCGGCGTGTTTTTTATTTTAATGCAGAGGCCGGGCGTGACATCATAGAGACTCCGGCAACCATCTGGTCCACCAGAAATCTCTATGGTGGACATCTGGAGCCGGCAGATCTGTTCTCCAACTCAACGATTGCAGCCAGGGCCATTTGAAGGAATTAGGGGGCCCCAAGCAAAATGGACATGGAGGCCCCCCCCCCCCCCGGCAACGCACAGCGCAGAACCACAGCAAGCAGAAAACCAACAGCCGGGTGGATGGAAGGGGTGATGGTGGGGCAAGATGAATCACTAGTGCCCCAGCATAGCATGAAATATAAAAGAGGGCTCCATATAGTGTACATCAACCAATGAGGTTCGTTTATAAAAAATATCTTACAAATCAGTGTAAAATATAGACAATAAAAGTGATCACAAAATGGTAAAATATGAATAAAAGCATATATGTCACATTCATTTATTATGAGTTGGTGATCTATTATCACCGTGGTCATTCTCACATTCTTTTTACCCCCCCCCCCCTCCCATGTTTTTCTATTTTCACCTCCCCTTCTTACCTCTAGGCTGTAGTGTGGCCGAGCTCCACTTCCTCCTGTCAGTCAGGTGTCCTGACGTATTTTCGGAGACTCTGCGCCGCGCATGCGCAGTACAAGGGGAGTACTTATCCGCCGGGCGGAACTTATTTGGCAGAACACCGGCCGGGTCCCGTACAGTACAGAAGAGTCAGTTTCCTGTTCCCGGCAGGACTGAAAGGAAGTGAGCACTCAGTGTGCACTTCCTGTCAGTCCAGCCGGGAACAGGAAACTGAATCTCCTGTACAGCGCGGTACTCGGCTGGACTGACAGGAGGACAGAAGAGGAGCTCGGCCACGCTACAGCCTGGGAAGGGGAAGTTGGGGGCACCAGGCCAGCTCGGGCCCCAAGCAATTGTTTGTTTTGGTGAGTCGGTAGAAGCACCGGAGGGCGGCGGGAGGGGGGTGTCCGTAAGAAGGATCTGTAAGAACAGCCGCTATGATCATTCTTATGGTGTAGGGAATCTCCGGCTGAAAATGCCGATATCTGAATGATGCCTGTAGCTGCCCCCATCAGATATCCTCGCACAAAGCCCAGGATGTCTTTAGACGTCCAGTTGTCAGCAAGTGGTTAAACCACGCCACACTAAAATGCGTGGTGCTTTGTTACTGTGCGTTTTGGTGCATTACAATGCACACCACTAAGCTAAACACATTGGGGCGCCATCAAGAATAAATGGCACTGGAGCACGTCTGCAAGAAGGAAAGGCGTTTTCATTCACTGCTGGAATGTGCGCAATTCTAAACGCAGGACCGGGGCTGCATTGCATATTAACGTAGTATTTAGTAATCACAGCAGTTCCTCATTTTTTAACAGTATTCTACTTTTAGCTGGACGGGAGCCGTTCCAATTTCAAGAAAGTAAATGTTAATGCGGAATCTGCTCAAGCCATCTACTTGCCGACATTCCCTTCGTGTTGGTTTCTGCCTTGTAAATCTAGGTGGGATAGTGGGGGTGAGGGGGATTCTTTCTCCCTTAGGAAAATCTAATGGATTTCCTAAACTAACTATGCAATTAACCACAGCAGACAGACCCTTCTCTGTAATGCAGGCTTAGGAGTAGATGACACAGCTCAGCCAGGAAGGAGAACCTACACCCTGGGCAGGAAATAACTGACACCGTGGGCTGTGTGTTAAAATATACAGAGGAATACACGGCATGCAGGCAGGTATAGGAACAGAAATGGGCTTAGTTCATGAAACGCTGCAAAGTGCAATGGTGTGTGGTGGACCGTGTGGAACATAGGGACCAAACCTGGACAAGTCTGTAGGGACCTCTCAGGATTTCTTTCATCAAATGAATCCTAATGCCCAGTACACACGACCGGGATTCCCGACGGGAAAAGGTCCGCCGGAAATCCCGAGGGGAAAACCAAGAACCTGCTCTCTACCTTTTCCCCCGTACAGACGATCGGTTTTCCCGTTGGGAAAACTCAGATGAGAGCTTTTCCTCGGGAATTCCAACCGAGTTTATGCTCTGGAGTTATTCCCCCACAGGAAAACTGCCAAAAACGTCCGGTTTCTGCTACACGCGGCCGGGTTTTCTGACGGGAAAAAATCCGTTGCGAATCCCGGCGAAAAAAATAAATAAAAAAAAGAGCTGGTTCTCTTTTTTTTGGCAGTTTTCTCGTCGGAAAAACTGTGAGGGAGCATACACACGGCCAGGATTCCCGGCCAAAAGCTCTCCTCACGGTTTTCCCGTCGGAAAACCCGGTCGTGTGTACGGGGCATAAGGATGAGAAACAAAGGATGGGTCCGACTCCTTTTTGGTGATTTGAAAGGACCAGCTGAGACAACGTCTTCTGGAAGTTTTCTAGTACACATAAGGTGATTATAGCCATAGTAAGGAATGAGTTCAGGTGTGTTCGGATGCTTTTTCAAACCAACACGGCCAATCAAACCAGGAAGATGTGACCTTTAATAGGCCAATCATCTGCAGCAGCGGTGGCACGCCCCGCCTTGCAGCAACACATATACAAGGAGCTTGGACACATGGGTTCTGTTACCTATAAGGTGATTGTATAAATATTTAAATATTTAGGGATGAGTTCAGGCATGTTCAGATACTCTTCTGAACCTACAAGGCCAATCCCACCAGGAAGCTGTGACCTGTAATCGACCAATTGTCTGCAGCAGAGACAACGCCTCCCGCCTTGCATATACAAGGCACTTAGCCATATGGGTCATGGGGTACATACAAGATGATTGTAGTCATATTTAGGGATGGGTTCAGGCATGTTTATATTCTCTTCTGAACCTACATGGCCAATCCCACCAGGAATCTGTAACCTGTAATGGGCCAATCATATGCTGCGGTGGCGGTCCTCCCGACCTTGCAGCCTCACATGGGTTCTGGTACACATGTAGCACTACCCCTGAAGGAGCTGCTGGTTTGTTTTCGGTCTACGTTCTGGCTCCTCCACCGTCTAGGGGTGTATGGTGAATGTAGCAGTAACGGCATGTCCACGACAGGTGTCTTTCTGTGCTCTTTATTACCCAGCCGGGTAAAAACAATAAAACTTTGTGGTGATAGAGGAGTTGAAGTAAAAGGAGAAATGGCAGGTTCAGGCGTAACAATAGGGAAACAGTCCTGCTTCCAACAACACTTAGTCTTCCCCGCCACTCCTGCCGTGAGTGGGTATAGCGTACCTTTACAGGCCTCTCTCACTGACCTGGCAGCCAGAGTATCACTCGGAAATTAGGAAAAGTCTCTGCCACAGACCCTCATTAGGATTGAGGTAGCGGAGGTAATCCTCCTTAAAGCGGTTGTAAACCGCATAAACTTTTTTTTTTTTCCCCCAAACCTGCAATGCAAAAGGCATAATAGGCTAGTATGCATCGCATACTAGCCTATTATGAAATACTTACCTCGGAACGAGGTGTGTACCACTTACCTGGTCCACGCCGAGCAGGATGTCATCTTGCTCCGGCGTGTCTTCCGGGTATCGCCGCTCCAGCGCTGTGATTGGCTGGAGCGGCGATGACGTCACTCCCGCGCGTGCGCGCGGGAGATTTAAAATCGGCAGGGTCCGGCGATGCCGGTCCTTCAGCCGTGGAGTCCCCCCTGCGCATGCGCCGCCCGCATTGCGGGGGTAATATCTCCTAAACCGTGCAGGTTTAGGAGATATTCTCCTTACCTACAGGTAAGCCTTGTTGTAGGCTTACCTGTAGGTAAAAGTCCAAATAGTGGGTTTACAACCACTTTAATAGGCTTTGGCCTGGATCTCCTTCAGGTAGTTTGCAGGTTACCGACTGACAGGTGACCAATGTCCAGCCTTTCAGTAATCGGTTCCCTTGATCCCCGGTGGATTGTTGAGACCCTATTGGATTGCCAGCCTCTCTTGGCTTCCTCAGATGGACTCCCCACGAACAGCTTCCTCTCACTGGGAACACGCTTGGGATCTTCTCAGGTTTGGGGACCCAGTCTATCACTGGGGCCCCGCCACAGCTTTAAATGTTCCGGATCAACATGGCCCCGGAACCAGGAACACCGCGTGGCACGTGCACCCCGGCCTGGAAGGCCATTTCGCCAGGGGGCAGTGATTCAGTCACCCTAAAGGTGGGTGCCGCACCAGGAAGATGTGACCTGTAATTGGCCAATCATCTGCTGCGGTGGCAGCCCTCCCCTCCTTGTAGCCGCACATATAAAAAAGGAGCTTGGCCACATGGGATCTTGAACACATAAGGTGATTGTAGTAAATTTAGGGATGATTTAGGGACCCATCCACGACCCATCTTCAGTGTTCTGGCTGAGGGAAGAAGGTTCTCATCCAAGATTTTACAATATATGGCCTCATCTATTGGCTCCTCAATGCGGCAAAGTCTGCCTGAACATTTAGCAGAGAAATAGCCCCAAAGCATAATGTTTCCACCTCCGTGCTTGACTGTAGGGATGGTGTTCTTAGGGTCACAGTCAACATTTTTCTTCTTCTAAACACAGCAAGTCCCCCTATTTAAGAAAGCACATGTACAGTCATGCCAATGAACATCTAAATGATTCAGAGAAGGATTGGGAGAAAGTGTTGTGGTCAGATGAGACCAAAATTGAGCTCTTTGGCATTAACTCGACTCGCCGATTCCCCTATCCACACATTCCAGATGAATGGGGGATACACTCCTGCTAAGCTATGGTTTTATGGCAGCGGGAGCCTTCCCCGCCACAAGAACACGCTTATCAGTGCTGCTGAAAAACACAACAGGCTGGTTGTACAGAAGTCGATGGGTAGGTCAACTTATGTACAACCACTCTGCCCATATATGGATCGAAGCTCGGCCGGCCCATGCTGAAGTTTTAAAGGTCACATGCATGTCTATCAAAAACCTCCCATGGGGCCTATTTGCATCCAAAGCTCTACAATGACTCTGGCTTCCAGGACCCAAAACTACCACTAGATGTGTCATGATCTGAATAGATGAAAACCTTTAGACATTTTTATATATTTTTTATTTTGGGCGATTGGGTAGGGAGGTGGCAGGCTTTCTTCCAGAACTAAGCAGAGCTTCTGTAGCGACATCTCATCAGTCCTAGAGTAATGTAAGCCCAGCCTGCATGACGATGGACCTCCTCTGGGGCTTGTAAATGACAGGCTGGACTAACAGGAAATGGGAAGAATGACAAAGTGAAGTTCTGCCCTGAAGGAGACCTCCTCTGCTAGACTAAGCATTAGGTCGGGGACAGCACTGTAGAGTGGAGAAGGTTAAAGGGTTTGTAAAGGATTTTTTTTTTTTATCTTAATAGCTACCTTTACTTTAATGCAGTGCTGTTTTCATGTCCTCATTGTTTGTTTTTGCTCTCAAGTTGCTGTAATTCTTCTCTGATCTCCACACTTCCTGGTTGTCTGTTTCCTGAGGACCACAGTACTGGGAGCTTTCTCTCTGTGGTCATTAATCAAGGAGGTGTGATTACTGTGTGTCTAAAACCCCACAGCACCGATCAGTTTTGTTTTCCAAACCATCACTGCCCTGTATTGGCTCTGTATGCTCTGTCCATCACAGAAGCAGGAAACAAAATGCAAAAACAAAACTAGAAACATTGCAGGTACATTATATGATTGATTTTTATCTATTTTTAATATTTTTTAAAAGGAATCAGTTAACTTTTATGTCTCTATACCCTGTAAACAGTCATTTCAGCAAAAAAAAAAAATTCCTTTACAACTCCTTTAAGTGAACCTTGCGACTATTGCTTTTTTTTTTTTTTTTTTTTTTTTTAACAGGCGATATGGAGGAACTTTAAGGGCAAATTCACAGTTGCATTTTTGACTGCATTCCAACTGCATAGACAGTCCAAAGTTCAGGTTATCCCAAGGGTACAATAAACCCATTACAGTGCACTGCAGTATATATATATATATATATATATATATATATATATATATAGTACAGCATGCTGCATTTTTCTGAATCTCGAACATGCAAAAAAAAAAAAAACACCACACCTCCCAGCTTTTTGAGATGGGAATGAGGGACACCCATCAGCAAAAGTATGCTGATATAGGACACACCCCTTACCACGCCCCCTTAAAAGGAGAATTGTACAAAAAAACAAGATTGGTTAAACCCACAAGTGCTTTTTTACCACTACTATTCCTTTATATTGGCTCTTGCAATTTACAAATGTAGCAATTTAGAAATCAGATTAAAGGTTTAGCGCTGGAAACACTTTTTGATAGATAAAACGTGCATTTTATATACATCTATATAGATCAGACCAAAATGAGAAACAAATGAGGAGGAATGAGGGACATTGCTCCAAATCGGGGACAATCCCTCTAAATCAGGGACATTTGGGAGCTATGCAAACACATACTTACGTGCGCAAGCGCGCCACAACACATCACAGTGCACATAAAAGCTGAAAGGAAGGAAGGAAGTGACCTCACAGGACAAACACAGTTGGAAATGCGAATGAAAAAAAAGGCGCAGCATACATGCAGTTTCTGGTGTGAATGGGCCCTTAATCAGCTAAATACATTTCAGGTGCATCAAAAGCCTGAGTAGAAAAGCCTGTCCCATGTCGGTATACTGCAGAGTGGGTCCTTTGCACATTTGTGTGAAAGCAGTGGCCTCTATGCAGATGTCCACCCTGAGCTCTCCAATTAGGAGGGAGCATGAGCTTTGCTGATTGCAGAGCCAGGGCCGGCCCTATGATGGGACCGGGTGGCACCATGGGTACCAGGCAGCACGTTTAGGGGGGCAGCATACTGATCCTGATCCATAGAGCCATGGCAGGTCCTCTTTATATTCCTTTACATGTAAAGAGTCTCGACAGGTCCTCTATATACATGTATAGAGCCATGACAGGTCCTCTTTATACATCTATAGAGCCATGACAGGCCCTCGTTATACACCTTTATACATGTATAGAGCCATGTCAAGTACTCTTTATAGTCCTATATACATTTATAGAGCCATGACAGGTCCTCTTGATATTCCTTTACATGTAAAGAGTAATGACAGGTCCTCTTTATACATGTATAGAGCCATAACAGGTCCTCTTTATACATGTATAGAGCCATAACAGGTCCTCTTTATACATCTATAGAGCCATGACAGGCCCTCGTTATACACCTTTATACATGTATAGAGCCATGTCAAGTACTCTTTATAGTCCTATATACATTTATAGAGCCATGACAGGTCCTCTTGATATTCCTTTACATGTAAAGAGTAATGACAGGTCCTCTTTATACATGTATAGAGCCATGACAGGTCCTCTTTATACTCCTATACATGTATAGAGCAATGACAGGTCCTCTTTATAGTCCTATACATGTATAGAGCCATGACGGGTCCCCTTTAGTTATCATGATATAAAATAATGAATGTGGGGGCCTTTTGGTTGGCGTGATTTTTTTTCTGGGGGGGGGGGGGGGGCAGCATTTCATTCTTGGTCCCAGGCAGCACAATGTCTTGGGCCGGCACTGTGCAGAGCTATAGGTCCGATTCAGGAGGGGCTGTGTTGGACTTCAGAACAGAGGCCACCATTAAGCAAAGATCCCACTCCGCAACTGCTGGCAGGGGGTAGGCTTTGCTACTTAGGCTGCGGCTACTTTAGCAAGAAAACGAACTGCATGATTTTGCACGCATTTATGTACATTTTATTTATGCATCTGGAATGTATGTAGCGGCTTTAAAATTTAGTTCAATGGAGCTTTACATAATGCATTTCTAAAATACATGACAAGTTCCTCTCACTTCACTGTGGCTCAGATCAGCAGGATGAAAAGCGGAAATCACAGTGTATGGACAGGCTGAACCCACTGAAGTCTCATGCTGAAATACTGAAAGAGTTAATGGAACAACCAGGAAATCCTTTGAGTATATATTTTTTTGCTATGGCAGTACTCTGTGTATAAAAAAAAACTACAGGTACCTCCCTGCCTCGCACAGACCTGGCCTTGTGTGTGCGTACAGGAAGTGGCTTCTACTCACATGAATAGGGCATTGATGGGCCAGACAAGCTGGCGGGGCCTGGCATCACCAGCCTATTACACTACCCAGCAGGAAGGAGGCAGCAGCGTTAGACTATGGCACAGCCATGAAGAAGTTGTAGAAATCTCTGCCAATTTTTACTGCTTTCCCTGCCACAGATTTCCCTCTGGATGTTACTACGTTCAGAAAAAGTACTGACTGTCATTGAATACCAATATACAGTATACTGTATGTATGTATATATGTATATATGTATATGTATGTATATATGTATATATATATATATATATATATATATATATATATATATATATATATATATATATATATATATATATATATATATAAAAAACACAAATATATATATATATATATATATATATATATATATATATATTTTTTTTTTTTTTTTCTTCATAGGCACTTTAATATTTTATTTAATGTAATTTCCGTCACATGATACAATTCCTATTTTGATTATATTACTGATTGATATTTTCTAATGTTATTGCACTCAAATTATTATGTATAGCATAAGCATTTTATTTTCTTCTGTTACCATTTATTTAAACTTAATAAAACATGAAAAAAAATCCCCTTGGAATTGAAAAAAGAAAAAAAGACAGTGGCCCGGATTCAGAGAGCAATTGCGCCTGCGTAACCATAGTTACGCAGCGCAATTGCTTACTTGCGCCGGCGTAACGAATGCTTCCGATTCAGGAACCTCGTTACGCCGACTGCAGCCTAAGATATGCGTGGCATAAGACTCTTATGCCCGCATATCTTAGGCTGCATTCTTGCGATGGCCGCTAGGTGGCGTTCCCGTTGTGCTCAGCGTATAGTATGCAAATTGCATACCAACGCCGATTCACAACGTTACGCGAGCCCTGCGTATGCAGTTTACGTCGTTTGCGTACGGCGGTCTATTAGCAGGGGCAGCCAATGTTACGTATACCCGTCGTTCCCGCGTCGCGAAATTTGAACTTTATGTAGTTTGCGTAAGTGAATCGTGAATGGCGCTGGACGCCATTCACGTTCACTTTGAAGCAAATGACGTCCTTGCGACGTCATTTGCCGCAATGCACGTTGGGAAAGTTTCCCGACGGAGCATGCGCTCTACGATCGGCGCGGGAATGCGCCTAATTTAAATGATTCCCGCATTTAAATTGCGCGTGCTTACGCCGGGCATTTTGCCGGAGCGCCCACGCAATTTACGGAGCTACTGCTCCGTGAATCGCGGGTAGCGCAGAAAATTTGCCGGGGCGCAGGGCAAAAACGTTGCCCTGCGCCTCCGTAAAAACTGCGCAAAGGTACCTGAATCTGCCCCAGTCATTCAGGATGTAGCAGAATTGTTACTTTTTTTTTTTCTTTAACCACTTCCATACCGGGCACTTACGCACCTTCCTGCCCAAGCCAATTTTCAGCTTTCAGCACTGTCGCACTTTGAATGATAATTGCGCGGTCGTGCTACACTGTACCCAAACAATTTTTTTTTGTTCCCACAAATAGAGCTTTCTTTTGGTGGTATTTGATCACCTCTGCGGTTTTTATTTTTTGCGCTATAAACAAAAGAAGAGTGACAATTTAAAAAAAAAACACAATTTTTTACTTTATTTAATAAATATCACAATTTTTTTTAAAAAAACTTTTTTTTTCCTCAGTTTAGGCCGATACGTATTCTTCTACATATTTTTGGTAAAAAAAATCGCAATGATCATATATTGATTGGTTTGCGCAAAAGTTAGAGCGTTTACAAAATAGGTGATAGATTTATGGCATTTTTATTTTATTAATTTTTTTACTAGTATTGGCGGCGATTTTTACTGTCACCGTGACATTGCGGCGAACACATCGGACACTTTTGACACGTTTTTGGCGCCATTCACATTTATACAGCGATTAATGCGATAAATATGCACTAATTACAGTATAAATGTGACTGGCATTCAAGGGGTTAACACTAGGGGGTGAGGGAGGGGTTAATATGTATACCTGTATTGTGTTCTAACTGTGGGGGAAGGGGGGTGACTGGGGGAGGTGACCGATCTGTGTTCCTATGTACAAGAGACACAGATCGGTCTCCTCTCTCCCCTGACAGGACGTGGAGCTCTGTGTTTACACACAGAGCTCCACGTCACTGCTCTTTCGTTACCGATCGCTGGTACCTGGCGGACATCGTGACCGCCAGGCACGCGCATCGGTATCTCGGGGACGCGCTCGCGCGCCCCCCAGTGGCCGGAGGAATCCAGGACGTCATATGACGTCCTGTTGAGTTTTCAGAGTCACCGTGGAGCCGTCATTTGACGATGGCCCGGTACTCTAGTGGTTAAGTCAGCAGCTCCAAATACTGCAGCTGCTGACTTTTAAAATAAGGACACTTCCCTGTCCAGGGCGCCAACGATGTCAGCACCCAAAGCCGATCTATTGCTCGGCTCTTGGGTGCTGCCGCCGCCATCTTCTAGTTCACTTCCTGGTTCCCTACTGTGCATGCATGACTCGCGCTGAGCGTTCCCACTGGTCCCTGCTGTCTTATGGGACCCGTGTGTCTCCCAGAAGACAGCGGTGGGGGGGAGGGGGGGAGAAGGCGCCGGAGGGGGCACGATACCCGTGGGTGGCTCGGGTATTTATGCCAGGAAGTGGGAGCAGAATACCTGTATTACACAGGTATCTGCTCCCCCCTCCCCCCTGAAAAGTGCCAAATGTGACACCAGAGGGGGGGGGGGGGGAGTGGAAGTTCCATTTTTTGCTGGAACTCCGCTTTAATAAGGCCTTAAAGGGTAACTCCACTTTCGTGGGGGAAATGAATAGTAAATAAAAGTAAAAATAATATAGCATACACAATTGCGACACAAATCTTATTGTAATTGAATGTTATTAAAAATGACTTTCCCCTGATCTCTTTGGGACCCTTTGCTCTCTGTTCCCCCTTTTTTAATTTCTACCTTTTCTATTCCACTTCTACAATACTCGAATGTACCAACTTCAGGTTTTGGTTCCCAATCCCTTGGGTTCCATGTTTGTACTTTTCATTTTTTTCCTACTCCCAGTAGGAACACGTCTAAAGGGGTGAAGGCCCAGCAGGTTTCCTCTTTAGTGCTCTGCAGGTGCCACAGCAGACTGATAATAATGAAACCACTCCCATTAGACTCACTTTCCCACATGGACACAGACAAACACAAACACATACACATACACATACACATACACATACACATACACATACACATACACATACACATATATATATATATATATATATATATATATATATATATATATATATGACAGTGCTTGTCCTGTGTCATTTGGTCCCCTGTAACACCTAAAAAAGCCATCCGATCTTGCCAGTTTCTCCCCTCTGTAAATTGACCACGGTGTATCATGGCTGCTGAGACCAGACACCATGGTCAGTTTATGTGCCTCTGTCATCAGCAGCCTGCTGTCTGCTCTCCTCTCTGCTCCTGTGTCCTCCTCCCCCTCCCCTCTCTGTCCGTGTGTGAGCCACCCCTCCCCCTTCCTGCTGCTCTCATAACACTAACCTGTATACACCATCAGCACTGACTTCTATTGCAGTGTCCCTCTCTGTGAATTATTTATAAATATAAATGCTGTAAATACCCAATTTATGAGCAGAGATTGCGATCACATGACCAGCCAGCTCTCTCCTCCTCCCCTCCAGACTGACATCAGCAGGGGAATCTCAGCCCCGCCCACTGCATCTCTCAGAGGAGGAAAGGAGAAAGCTGGCCAGTCACGTGATCACAGATCTCGGATGTGAAATTGGGTATTTGCAGCATTTATTTTTATAAATCACACACAGAGGGGGATACAACAATAGGAGGCAGTGCTGATGGTGTATACAGACTAGAGTTGCTTAACAACCACTTTAAGGCCCAGATTCACAAAGACTTACGACGACGTATCTCCAGATACGCCGTCGTAAGTCCAAATGGCCGCCGTCGTATCTATGCGCCTGATTCATAGAATCAGTTACGCATTGATTTGGCCAAGATACGAGCGGCGTAAGTCTCCTACGCCATCGTATCTTGGGGTGCATATTTACGCTGGCCACTAGGTGGCGCTTCCGTTGCTTACCACGTCGAATATGTAAATGAGCAAGATACGCCGATTCACGTACGTTTACGTAAGACATACGCTGGCGTAAAGATAAAGCATGTCTCTAGGTGGCGCAGCCCATGCAAAGTATGGACGTCGGAACAAGCGTATATATTTTTACGTCGTTTACGCAAGTCGTACGTGAATGGGGCTGTGCGTAGGTTACGTTCACGTCACAGGCATTGAGCCGGCGTATCTTTGGGCGTAAATACGACGTGATACTGAGCATGCGCCGTTCGTTCGGCCATGCATCTACATGGGGTCAAGCCTCATTTAAATACAACACGTCCACGACCTGCCTACTTTGAAATACGTGCGCTTACGCCGGCCGATTTACGCTACGCCGCCGTAACTTAGGACGCAAGTGCTTTGTGAATACAGCACTTGCTTCTCTAAGTTGCGGCGGCGTAGCGTAAATACGATATGCTACGCCCGCACAATGTAAGGCCGCCCTATGTGAATCTAGGCCTAAGCCTGCAAGTGCTGTGCAAGCAAATGTGTAACTTCAATTATAATTAGATTTGAACACTGTCTGCCCTAAAAAAGATGTAGAGGCTGGGCTTCTTCCATTGTATGTTAATGAGGACAGACTTGGGGCAAGTTTTGGATGGAGTGGAGAGGGATTAGAACACCTGTCAGTCTTTATTTCCGCTCTACGCAGCCATTAGTGAGATTCACCCTCCCTATTTGTACTGTTTATCGTTATCACCGAAAGTGAAAGAAAATCCCAAATTTTGGGTTGTCCCCAGAATAGGAATAGAGGGGAAATCTTCCAATGAAGATGCTAGTTCTGGTGACCACCAAGGTTTCTCTGACTTTGGAAGGGTTTTCTCTCATTTCCTGTTTTGGGTATGGGACAGGAAGTGAAGGGAAATCTCCCTAATGGGTAGATAGATGGCAAAAAACATAGCCGGGATTATAACCCTCCCTCACCACAGCATATCCAAATTTTAAATATATACATATATATTTTTTTAAGGGCTTTTTGCACACAGGCCAGCTGAGCTCATTCAGCGTAATTGCTGGTGTATTTCCTCTGCCCAGAAAGCCTATGTGCAGTGTATAGCCTGTCATCAACCTTAATGGCAGTGGGCCACTTTGCTCGTGTATACAGCAGTGCTATCGTAAACACATATACATTACACACACACACACACACACATACAGTAAAACCTTGGATTGCGAACATAATTTGTTCCGTGAAAAATGCTTGCAATCCAAAGCGACCAACGCGATCGATTCTCCTCTCGGCCAATCGGGTGACAGGTCTCAGGATCCCGATTTGACGTCCCGATTTGCTGGGAGGAGTATTAGGAAGATGATAGAGAATATTAATTCGCTATTGTCACACAACTGGGTGGGCTTACCCTTTTTTGAAGACTATTAAAACCTCTGGATCGAAATGCTTGCTCAGTCACTGTTTTGGGAGCATGCTCTCGTCGCATAAAACCTCGGCTGCCGATGAATACATGTGTGGCACGTGGGTGTTAAAGCCCACCCTCTTTGCCCCTTACATACGTATTGCATAGACGACAAAAGGTTAACGGTTATTCAAGCCCTTTGCTATATTTGCAAAATGACCTAATATTTATAAAGTCCTGTAAGTTGAATTTAAAGTTTATCTAAAGTTTATCTAAATCCAAGGGGAAATTTTTTTTGCAGCCAATGAGTTCTTTTGGTGCCTGCATTTGTTTTGTTTTTTGTCCAGTAGAAAAAAATAGTGTACAGATTTCAGCGAGGCCCTGAGGTTCCCAGAATGTATTCTGTGTAAGAGGAAGTCCTATAATACTTCCGTAAAAGATAGCCAGTTTATGGCTTTAAACGTTGCAGGAAAGTACCCTCAGCATTATTGTAAACAGGCCATTTCTGAATTCTAGCCAAGTAATGCCCAATATTAATTGGACAACATGTGTTGGCATTTACAGTAAAAGAGTTTCTTATTTTTGAGAAAAATATAGAACTGCAGCCACCACGCACACTACGAAGTGCCCACGAGAAAGGCTGTATGACTATATGCAGGGTCACACAATTAACCACTTGACCACTGGGCACGTAAACCCACTTAATAACCAGACCAATTTTCAGCTTTCGGTGCTCTCACAATTTGAATGACAATTACTCAGTCATACAACACTGTACCCAAATGAAATTTTCGTCCTTTTTTTCACACAAATAGAGCTTTCTTTTGGTGGTATTTAATCACCGTTGGGTTTTTTATTTTTTGCGCTATAAGAGAAAAAAGACTGAAAATTCTGTAAAAAAAAATAATTTTTCTTTGTTTCTGTTATAAAATTTGGCAAATGTAGTATTTTTTCTTCATTCTTTTGCATAAATGTGAAAGATGAAGTTACGCCGAGTAAATAGATACCCAACATGTCACCCTTCAAAATTGCACACGCTCGTGGAATGGCGCCAAACTTCGCTACTTAAAAATCCCCATAGACGACGTTGCAGGGTATTGTGGGGTATTGCGGAGTATTGTGGGGTATTGCGGAGTATTGTGGGGTATTGCGGGGCATTGCAGAGTATTTTGGGGCATTGCAGAGTATGGGGGCATTGCAGAGTATTTTGGGGCATTGCAGAGTATGGGGGCATTGCAGAGTATGGGGGCATTGCAGAGTATGGGGGCATTGCAGAGTATGGGGGCATTGCAGAGTATGGGGGCATTGCAGAGTATGGGGGCATTGCAGAGTATGGGGGCATTGCAGAGTATGGGGGCATTGCAGAGTATTGCACAGGGAGGGATAGATGGCTGGATCTGTGACTACATGTGTCACAGATCCAGCCCGCAGCAGCAGCAGCAGCTGCTGCTGCTTCCGCTCTCTCCCCTCTCCTCTCTCACACTGTACCGTTCGGTACAGAGTGGAGAGGGAGGAACCGGCGTCATCACATGACGCTGGTTTGTTTACTAGTGATCGCTCCGTCATTGGACGGAGCGATCACGTGGTAAACCGCCGCTATCAGCGGCGATTTACCGTGATCCGTGATCAGCCGGGTCCGGAGGACCCGGCGATCACGGAGACTCCCGTGTGTGCGCCCCACAGGGCGCGCGGGAGCGCGAATCTGGGAGGACGTACATTGACACCCTCCCAGAGTTAAGCAACCGCCTTGTAGACGTATTTTGTCTATAGGGCGGTTGCTAACTGGTTAAAGCGGATCTCCACTCTAAAGTGGAGTCCCGCTGATCAGCACCCTCCCCCCCTCCGGTGTCACATTTGACACCTTTCAGGGGGGAGGGGGGTGCAGATACCTGTCTACAGACAGGTATCTGCACCCACTTCCGGCCCTACGATACGGGCAAAAGACGTTTTTTTTCCTCGTTTCCCGTCCGTCCCCCGTTGTATGCTGGGAACACTCGGCTCCCAGCACACAGCGGGAGCCAATCGGCGGGCGCAGCGCGACTCGCGCATGCGCCGTAGGGAACCGGGCAGTGAAGCCGGAGCGCTTCACTTCCTGGTTCCCTCACCGTGGATGGAGGGGGGAGCAGCAGGGTGACGAGCGATCGGCTCGTCATCTGCTGCGATCGGCGCTGGACTCCAGGACAGGTAAGTGTCCTTATATTAAAAGTCAGCAGCTGCAGTATTTGTAGCTGCTGGCTTTTAATATATTTTTTTAGTGGCACATCCGCTTTAAGATTACTGCATTGCAATCAGTAGACCTCAAACTGGGGGAGGAAGAAGCAGCACAAGGGGCCAGGGCCATCTTAAAGCGGATGTGCCATGGAAAAAAAATATTAAAAGCCAGCAGCTACAAATACTGCAGCTGCTGACTTTTAATATTAGGACACTTACCTGTCCTGGAGTCCAGCGCCGTCCTCAGCAGAGGACGAGCGATCGCTCGTCACTCTGCTACTCCCCCCGCCATCCTCAGTGAGGGAACCAGGAAGTGAAGTGCTCCAGCTTCACTACCCGGTTCCCTATGGAGCATGCGCGAGTTGCGATACACCGCTGATTGGCTCCCGCTGTGCTCTGGCAGCCGAGTGTACCCAGAGCACAACGGGGGGAGGACGGGAGGTGACGTTCTGCCCGCAGTTTTCCTGAAACTGTGTGGCCGGAAGTGGGTGCAAATACCTGTCTTTAGACGGGTATCTGCACCCCCCTCCCCCCTGAAAGTTGTCAAACGTGACACCGGAGGGGGGAGGGTTCCGATCAGCGTGAGTTCCACTTTAGGGTGGAGCTCCGCTTTAATAGCACCATGGGCCCCTGGGCAAAGTAATGCTCTGGGGCCCCTACAATGATGACAGTGCAGGTAAACAGACATCAAGTAGGTAGGAGGCAGCCTGCCTCCCCTGTGTATCCATCACTCTCAGTGCCATCATGGGGCCTCCAATTATGGGGCAGCGTGGGTTCAAGGACCAGCTGCTTTGGGGAAAGTGCAGGGGCCCCCCATGCAGCTAGGGCCCCTGGGCAGTGCCCAGGTGTGCCCTCTCATTAAGACAGCCCTGCAAAGAGCCAATTAGCTATGCTACATTGCTCATGTGCCAACAAGGGACATACTGATAGGAAGTGATTAGCAAAGAGAAAACGATACTAGCTGTGGGTTATAGGTGCTGATGCCTCACACCCCCCCTGCCTGCCGTGAGGCATGGGGGCAAGCCCAAAAACAAAGCAGCACTCCCTGCCAAGCGTGGGCCATGGGCGCATGTTGGACGGCAAAGTGATCACGGCCGGACCACGGCCCCAGGAATGGCATATTACTGTAGAGATGAAATAGCAACGTTATTAAGTGAATAATGTGATCAATTAGGAATCGCAAAAGGTTTCCCACAACGCTTAGCAAGTAATGACATGTAAATATATTGAACAAAAAACTGAACTGGATAATGAGTTTAGCCAACAATCTACAACAACATCATACCTCATGAAGCCTAGAAATATTATAAAAAAGGATAAATGTGAACTTGTCGTGTTCACATAGGATGCTTGTTTGTGGGGTGCCTATTTCGATCGCCGCCCCCCGATCGAAGTGTATGTTCGATCAAAGGCGATGACGGAAGTAGATTGAGGCATTTAAGCATTATTGTTTGAAAACCACGTGTCGCTCCGAAGGGCACTCATGGTTTGAAATTTCTGGCATGTTTACTGATAGGAAGTGAGAGCAGAGAGACAAGCTCATCAGTCTGCTGCTTCTCCTGCACTGTCCTATGCCAGGCTTGGTACAGGAACAGGTTGTAGTTGTAATAATAATTATTATACATAAATTATTATTATAATTAATAATGTAAATAATTAATTGTAGCAGATAAAAGCCAAGCCACCAGTTTCAGGGAAGAAAATGCAGAAATACAAATCGGCCTTATATGCATTTTATTTGTGTATTATAAAAGGCATTTGCCTGGAGTTTGGCTTTAAGCTAAACCGAGTTGACCTTCCATCTTGAGCACGGTTCCAGTGTTTGCTGGACAACATTAAATGGTAAAAAAATTGGTTTCCCTTCTTGCCTGGAATTGTTCTTAAAGATGTCAATCTGATTTCTCCAAGATTTCAGTTATCCGTTTAACACTGATCTAGCTTAATCTAAGCCAGACTTGCTTTAAATAAGAACATATGTTTTCCATGTCTTTACTTATAGAATTACATGTGTTACCAAGTATCAAAGTAATACAAAATCAAAATCTGCATTTCCTGAAAAATGTTATTTATGCTCCAGAAAAAATTCCGATAATATGATATGGAGATACGCACCTCCCCAGCTTCTACAGAACCCAGAGATCAAATACATAGTGACTATTCAGTTCTAATATAAAAGGAGATGCATATACAAAAAGATAATGGTGGCTTCTACATAATATGCACATCATCGCTCTGCTATGGATAAAGCAGCCGGGGAAGAAAGACTCATTTGCTTGGTTGCTGGGAAGCAGAAGCAGGAACTTGGGTGGGGAGATCTCACTGCTGGCAAGTCCAAGACGTATAGGAATCCCGTGGGTGATTTAGCTCACCAGTATGCACCAATAAATTAAATTTCAGCTTTCAGTAAATGTAACCAGGCAGTCTAATTTGGTAGCATAAAAGACTATAAAATAGCAAGAATCCGTCAGATTGTAGGACGTGGCATGTACTTTCGCAGGTTCACAGTCTTGTAACAAGAAGAAAATGGCTGTCAATAAAAGAGACATTCCCAAATCCTGCTATTCCAATCTCTCTCAAGTACAATGACCGAGACCATGAAACCCTAAACCATGGTTCCTCTAAAGCAGGGGTGGCCAACCAGTGGCCCAGGGGCCACATGTGGCCCGCGGAGCCCTCTGATGTGGCCCGCGGAGCCCTCTGATGTGGCCCGCGGAGCCCTCTGATGTGGCCCGCGGAGCCCTCTGATGTGGCCCGCGGAGCCCTCTGATGTGGCCCGCGACCTCCTGCTCTGGAATTGGTGGGTTGGCAAGCCCAGATCGCAGGTTGCCGACCCGCCATACCACAGCATCAGTGTTGTGAATGAAGCTGGTGGTAGAGGAAGAAAACGGCTGCGGAGCAGAGCCCCATAAGCCGATGCTTTCTCTACAGTGCCGGCTTTTGCTACAGGTGGAGTCTATGGCAAAGTTCAGCTAACCCGCAGGATAGACACAGGTGCACTATGCAGTAAGCCCTTTTCACACGATCCGCCCGATCAAATGGGACCCTCAATTCACCTCTATAGGGCGAAAGATGTCTGTTTACGCCCGCCTACCTCCAATCCAAATTTGTCCTCTTTCATCTGGGCGGATCGGAGGGCCTATAGAGTAGCCGTGACCTGTCATCCGCCCGCTCGGTTCATTGTGGCTCTTGACTGGTTACCAAGTTGCTTAAGTGGCCCTCGCTCTTCAAAAGGTTGGGCACCCCTGCTCTAAAGGTTGCTAGGGGTTCCTTGAGTTGTGGCCGATTGGGTTTCCATTTGATGGGCCAAGTCACTTAGAAGAAGCAGCGGCATGACACCCAGGGCTTTTTTCCCTCAGAAAATAGGTACAGGAACTCAATCACAATGCTCGCTCCCCTTCCTTCCCCATCCCTTACACACACCCTCCAAACCAAATCAATTAGTGGGTGTGGTCAAATTTCACTAACAATGGGAGGGTCTTAACAGGGTCATTAAATACCAGGAGTGCAAAGTTCAGGCAGGGAGGTTACACACAGACTGCAGAGTTCAGGGAGGGGGTTACACACAGACTGCAGAGTTTAGGGAGGGAGGTTACACACAGACTGCAGAGTTTAGGGAGGGAGGTTACACACAGACTGCAGAGTTTAGGGAGGGAGGTTACACACAGACTGCAGAGTTTAGGGAGGGAGGTTACACACAGACTGCAGAGTTTAGGGAGGGAGGTTACACACAGACTGCAGAGTTTAGGGAGGGGGTTACACACAGACTGCAGAGTTTAGGGAGGGAGGTTACACACAGACTGCAGAGTTTAGGGAGGGGGTTACACACAGACTGCAGAGTTTAGGGAGGGGGTTACACACAGACTGTAGGGTTCAGAGAGGGAGGTTACACACAGACTGCAGAGTTTAGGGAGGGAGGTTACACACAGACTGCAGATTTTAGGGAGGGGGTTACACACAGACTGCAGAGTTTAGGGAGGGGGTTACACACAGACTGCAGAGTTTAGGGAGGGGGTTACACACAGACTGCAGAGTTTAGGGAGGGGTTACACACAGACTGCAGAGTTTAGGGATGGTGTTATACACAGACTGCAGAGTTCAGGGAGGGGGTTACACACAGTCTGCAGAGTTTAGGGAGGGGTTATACACAGACTGCAGAGTTTAGGGAGGGGGTTACACACAGACTGCAGAGTTTAGGGAGGGAGGTTACACACAGACTGCAGATTTTAGGGAGGGGGTTACACACAGACTGCAGAGTTTAGGGAGGGGGTTACACACAGACTGCAGAGTTTAGGGAGGGGGTTACACACAGACTGCAGAGTTTAGGGAGGGGTTACACACAGACTGCAGAGTTTAGGGATGGTGTTATACACAGACTGCAGAGTTCAGGGAGGGGGTTACACACAGTCTGCAGAGTTTAGGGAGGGGTTATACACAGACTGCAGAGTTTAGGGAGGGGGCTACACACAGACTGCAGAGTTTAGGGAGGGAGGTTACACACAGACTGCAGAGTTTAGGGAGGGAGGTTACACACAGACTGCAGAGTTTAGGGAGGGAGGTTACACACAGACTGCAGAGTTTAGGGAGGGGGTTACACACAGACTGCAGAGTTTAGGGAGGGAGGTTACACACAGACTGCAGAGTTTAGGGAGGGGGTTACACACAGACTGCAGAGTTTAGGGAGGGGGTTACACACAGACTGTAGGGTTCAGAGAGGGAGGTTACACACAGACTGCAGAGTTTAGGGAGGGAGGTTACACACAGACTGCAGATTTTAGGGAGGGGGTTACACACAGACTGCAGAGTTTAGGGAGGGGGTTACACACAGACTGCAGAGTTTAGGGAGGGGGTTACACACAGACTGCAGAGTTTAGGGAGGGGTTACACACAGACTGCAGAGTTTAGGGATGGTGTTATACACAGACTGCAGAGTTCAGGGAGGGGGTTACACACAGTCTGCAGAGTTTAGGGAGGGGGGCTTACACACAGACTGCAGAGTTCAGGGAGGAGGGTTACACACAGACTGCAGAGTTCAGTGTGTGCTATGTAAATAGTGCAATATTCAGGGGTGCGCTGCATACACAATGCAGAGTTTAGCGGTGCGCTACACTCTGAATAATTCAGCCTTCTCCCACAGCTGCTTACCTCTGCATCCCCCATCCACATCTCACCTTTACCCCTCTTCAGCTCTGACCTCTGCATGCAACCCCTCTCTACTGCCCCCATCTCCTTAAAAGCTCCACCGTCTTCCACATTTCTTATTTTTGTTGCTGTATTAAGCTGAAGCACCCAGCCAGCTCTAGTACCTCCCCGCACATTGTAGCTGGCTCCACCTCTCTCACTTGCAGGGATATCATCCAGTGGTGATGTTGGCATTTGCACTGCACCCCATGTACCGGCATCTTCCTTGTCCCCATCCTTCACTCAGTGGGAGCCACTCAAGAGATCTGATCTGTGGGAGCTGTTGTGGAACAAGCTGTCACTCGTAAGCATAGAAGCCGGGCTTTTGTGTTTTCAAGTAATAGTGGTCAGCAGTTTATGGCTTTGAAACCAGTCCTAATATTAACGCAGAAGCCAGTCAGTTAAATCTAGTAGTCTAAAATGGAGCCAGGAAAATTGTACCCCCTTTGACAACATAAAGGCTCAGTAATGGCTACCAGGTTTCAGGAGGGTGTACATCTCTTATTATTATTAATAATAACTCTAATAATAATAATAATTATAATAATAAATGTATTTGCACTGATGCCTTCCATATAATGTGAAATGATGCCGATGTTATTGCACGAAGAGCCTCTGCTGCAAGGCTTGTGATAAGGAAGTTCAGGCAAATAGCTCTTTGCAAAATATTAATTGCATAGAGATGAGACCTTGAGATACACAGCAACGTGGAACCAGAATATAATACATTTTTTTGTTCAATAGATTGTAGATTCTGCGTTGGGCTGAGCAGCTGAATGGCAGTGACAGATTTCATTTCTATATTCATGGTGAGCTTAGCGTGCCATCCTCCTCACACTTCAGGATCTGACCAATCACAATACAAACCAGAGAACATCCCAGCCAACCACAGCGATTTCTGGTAGTATTCAGCGTCTCAGTCTGTCTGAGAGTACATAGCAATAGCAGAGCATCAGCCAGACAAGGAATGGAAAGGGGGCATTATTTAGTGCCCACATCATGGGATTGTGGCCGGCAGAACAACATGTTTTAAAAAAAAAAAAAAAAAAAATGGCAACTGAAGGTACTGTAGCTGGCAGCTTGGGCGGGAAAAACGTGACTTTCAAAGGATGAGTCATGTTGCTGGGCAAATTAGGCTTCTGAGTCACGTGTTTCCCGGGCTTTAGCAGGTGTTTCAAACTCACGTGTTTCCCGGGCTTTCTACATGTGTTTGAAATCACATGTTTCCCGGGCTTTGTACACGTGCGGGGGGCTATATAAGCCCACCGCTCTGAAGGGTTTTTCAGTCAAGGCCTGGTACGGCATAGTGTGCTTCCCCCCCCCCCCCTTTTTATCTCTCTTACCTCAGGTCATGAAGGATCTCATCAGGCGACTCCTGGAGCGAGCAGCGGAGGACGGCGGGGAAGAATGGCTGAAGAAGTGCCTGGCGGAGATGGAGGCTGAACCTGCCCTTGTCGCGGAGGAAGATGGAGAAGTTGCGGGTCCGTCGGATGCTTTTCAGCAACCGCTTCTACCTCAGACACCATCTCTCCCTTACAGGTGTTCCAGGACCCAGCCACCCGAGCGCTCCCTTGCTGTCTCTGCGGCCCGTGAGGATGAGGTTTCCAGCCTGGGCGGAACTTCCGACACCACCCCTCAACGCAGCAGCCTGCGAATACAGAAGAAGAGGAGGACGGCCTCTCCATCTCCGGTGCGCGTCACGATGGGGAGGGGTAGAGGCCGTCAATCACCAGTGAAGGGAAGGAGGGATCTTTTTTCTTTGCAGGTTCCTATGGAGGAGCAGACAGCGTCACCAGTGGCCAGGCAGACTCAGCTGGACAATGTGACGGCTCCTCAGCGGCTAGAATTCCTTTCTAGGCCGGCTAGCAGCTCACAGAGAGATGACAGCTCAGCGTCCCAAGCTGGAGCAGCGACATCTAGTGGTGAGTTAGGAAACCAGTTGATTTTAAAGCAATTATTGGAATCTGTTAATAATTTAAAAAATGTTATTGCTAGTCAGTCACAATTATCCCCTGCTAATGTTTGGTCAGCACAGGCTTTACCTACAATTTCTCAGTCTGCTATTGCTGTTAATGATAGCAGTTTTGATTCTTTTCTTAATAATCCTACTTCCTCTCAGATCCCTGAAATTTCCTTTAAAGAGCCTCTCCCATGTGAAATCTCTCCTTTGGGTTTTCACTTGTCCACAAATATAAAAGAAAAAATTTGGAAAGGCGACTTTATTGAATTATTAGCTTTACTCCCTGGTAAGGAATTTTCGGGAAAAAGCGACAAAAAAATGGACGAGTTATCAGAAGATAGACGTCGTACTGCTCCAAAATCTTTTTACAATTGGTTACAAGCCTTTTGTATTTATTCTTCCATTTTAGGTGAAAAATTCCCGGATAAGTGTAGTGGTCTATTCCAACATTTGGAGAATATACTTGAAGCGTATAGGAATTTCGGGGGTTTCGGGTGGTATAATTACGATGAATCATTTCGACAGAAGATGTCAGTGTATCCTAATTTAAGATGGGGTATGAAGGATGTAGGTTTATGGTTGAACCTGATCCTTCCGCAGAAACCAGTTTTTTCAAGACAGTTACCAGCGCAGAATGTACCGCCCACTTATAAGAAAGGTATTTGTTTTGCATTTAATGAGTCTCAGTGCAAATGGTCAACGTCGTGCAGATACAAGCACGAGTGTTCCTTTTGTTTCGGGACTCATCCTGTCTCAAAATGTTTCAAAAGAAATTTTCCTGCACAAGGTAGAGAAAACTCTAAAGGCTTGCACTCCGGTGAATCTGCAAAACATGTACCCGTGGCTAATGCGGTACCCAGACAGGGAGAAAGCTGAGGTTTTAATTAATGGATTTTCCTCAGGTTTCACCCTTCCAATTTTTTCAGGGGTCGGCTGCAGCTTAGTAAGTAATTTGAAATCGGTTTTGACACATAGTGAGGTGGTGAGAAAAAAATTAATGAAAGAAATTACAGCAGGAAGGGTCGCGGGCCCTTTTGTTTTTCCTCCATTTAAGAATTTTCGTATTTCCCCTTTGGGCATTGTACCCAAAAAGGAGCCCAATTCTTATCGTTTAATTC
This sequence comes from Rana temporaria, assembly GCF_905171775.1. Lineage (NCBI taxonomy): Eukaryota > Metazoa > Chordata > Amphibia > Anura > Ranidae > Rana > Rana temporaria. The sequence goes on along the minus strand of NC_053497.1, from coordinate 24,887,567 downwards.
ATCACCTTTCATACCCAAAGGGTGATTCATTGAACGACGAGATTGATGATTCGTTGGCTTCTGTATCTTACGCAAGTTTCGACGACGCAATTAGGTTAATAAAAAAATTTGGTAACGGGGCATTGTTAGCAAAGACTGATATTGAATCTGCATTCAGACTGCTCCCCATTGCCCCTGAATGTTTTAATTCTCTAGGTTTCTGTTTTGAAGGAAAATATTTTTACGATATGTGTCTCCCTATGGGGTGTTCCTTATCGTGTAGATATTTTGAGACTTTTGCTACTTTTTTGCAATGGGTCGTCTCATACGAGGCTGGCTACAACGGGATTATCCACTATTTGGATGACTTTCTGATCGTAGGACCCCCTGATTCTCCTATTTGTCTTTTAATGCTAGAATTATTTTTGAACATTTCTAAGTTTTTTGGTGTGCCAATAGCCACTGAAAAAACTGTTTTTCCGGTCACGGTTATAGAATTCCTTGGGATCAGTATTGATACTAGGTTGTGTCAATATCAGCTCCCTTTGGTTAAAATAACTAGGATTCAGAATACGATTTATCTTTTTTTGCGTCGGAGGAAAGTATTGTTAAAAGAGTTACAGTCTTTTCTAGGTCTTCTGGCTTTCGCCACTAGGGTAATGCCAGTTGGCAGAATTTTTTCCAGGCGATTGTCTATGGCCATGTCTGGCCTTAAATCTCCGTTTTCCCATATCCGTCTTACTTCGGATCTGAAAGATGACCTTTTGGTCTGGTCGCAGTTTTTATCTGATTATAATGGTCGTACTTTTTTCCAAGAAGATTTTATTTTTTCAGCCGATCTTGATCTTTACACGGATGCAGCAGGCTCGCTAGGTTTCGCAGCAATCTGGGGCACCCATTGGTGCTGCGGTTCGTGGCCCCCATTCTGGGTTGCCAATAAGGCAACCAAGAATATAGTGCTCCTCGAGTTATTCCCCATAGTAGTTGCTTTTGAATTATGGGGAAAATTTTTCAGTAACAAACGAATTTTAGTACATTCAGATAATAAGGGTGTTATCTTCGCTTTAAACTGTCTCTCTTCTAAATCCATATTCGTTATAAAATTATTAAGATATCTGGTTTTACTATGTTTAAGGTTTAACATTTGGGTGAAAGCAAAACATGTTCCTGGAAAAAGTAATCTGATAGCTGATAGCCTGTCTCGTTTTCAGATGGCTCGTTTCAGACAGTTTTTTCCAGAAGCGGATCAGGTTGGATGCACCTGCCCGAGTCAGCTTTGGGATCTGATTTAGCCCCTATTGTTTCGGCTATCAGGGGCTCGATTGCTTCCAAAACATGGATCGAGTACTCGGTTGCATGGAGAAAGTGGCTCTTGTTCGCCGAGGAATTGGGTTTAGCTGGTTTCTCATGTACCGAACAAACGGTCCTTGCTTTTATTTGTTCACTTATGCAACAGAAGTTATCTTTTAATTATATTAACAAGAGCCTGGCAGGAATTTCCTTTTTTCTAAAATTACACAATCTCCCAGCGTGTAACAGTTTCTTTTCGGTTCGTCAGGCTTTAAAGGGATACAGAAGACAGACTTTTACGCCTGACACACGTAGGCCCATTTCATTAGAACTTTTAAGAAAAATTTGTTTAAATACACCTAAGGTGTGTATTTCGGAATTCGAAGCATTATTATTTCATACAGCATTTGTGCTAATTTTCTTTGCTGCTCTTCGAATTTCGGAGCTAGTTCCTAATAATAAAAAAAGTAGTTCAGGTTTAAAATTTAGTGAAGTACGCATTTCTCAAGGAAAAGTTCTGGTTTTTATTAGTAAATCCAAAACGGATGTGTTAGGTAAAGGGCATTGGCTCACGTTGCATGCATGTGGGGATCATATCATTTGCCCTTACTTAGTCATTTCTAGATACATTTCCGTAAGACCTTCTTGTATAGGTAATTTTCTGGTTCATTTAGATTCATCCCCAGTAACAAGGTTTCAATTTTCTGCCATTTTCAGGCGATGCCTGATTTCTTTAGACCTTGGTCACTTAAAATTTTCATCCCATTCATTTCGCATCGGAGCTGCTACGGAAGCTGCTAGGTTGGGCCTAAATGAGTCTGTAATTATGAGTTTGGGTAGATGGGAGTCAAAGAGGTTTGGTTTATATATCCGTCCTAATCTTTCTCTCTGATTCTAGGTTCATTATCCTCCATATGGATCATTGGACATTCATTTGTTCATTGGGCTCACATCCGGGCGTGTCAACGATGTTACTCTTCTAACCTGTCTTTGCCTCCTGACTCTTTTAAGATTTTTTGGAAAGGTATTCGTGGTTTGCGTTGGGACAATCTTTGTCACCACATTTCTATTTTATCTCACAGTTTACCTTATCCTGATATTTTGATAATCCACCTTGGGGGTAATGACATAGGAAAGTATTCAACTTTAGATTTGATCTTTAAAATTAAGCGCGATTTGCAGCATATTCATTTGTCCTTTCCTAGTACTAGAATAATCTTTTCTGAAATGATTCCGCGTTTTCTCTGGCTATCTTTCCCGGAGAATAGGTCTCTGGAGAAGATTCGGAGGCGTGTTAATCATTCAATTGAGAAATTTATGCCTATATTGAACAGTTTTTCTTATAGGCACACTGAGTTGGAAGGAGGTTTTTCTGGTCTCTATAGGTCTGATGGTATCCACCTATCTGACATAGGTTTGGATATCTTCAATTCGGATCTCCAGAATATGGTAGAAATGGCCGCGGTGCTGGGGTAGGCCGTTTTTTGTCAGCCGACAAAAACCGGCTGGTGGGGACTTTGTATTTATTAGTTATGGTATTCGCTCGAGTTCTATGACTGAGCGAGATCTTAAGAGATGATTAAAGTTTGGAAAATGTTATATTAAGAATTTAAATAATATTGAAAATGTTACTATTAGAATTTTAGTAATATTAAATGGAATATTTATGATTATATAGATTTATTTATACCAATAACGGTGCCGCGGCCATTTCTACTACCAAAATAAAAAAAAAAAAAAAAAAAATGAAAGGATTTATTTATTTATTTATTCAATAAAGTTATTTAAATTATTTTGGTCTATGTTTTTTATTCAAATCATTAGAAGTTAAGTTGTCTTGTACGGCCTACACTCCCATGGAAAGGGGGCATTATTTAGTGCCCACATCATGGGATTGTGGCCGGCAGAACAACATGTTTTAAAAAAAAAAAAAAAAAAAAATGGCAACTGAAGGTACTGTAGCTGGCAGCTTGGGCGGGAAAAACGTGACTTTCAAAGGATGAGTCATGTTGCTGGGCAAATTAGGCTTCTGAGTCACGTGTTTCCCGGGCTTTAGCAGGTGTTTCAAACTCACGTGTTTCCCGGGCTTTCTACATGTGTTTGAAATCACATGTTTCCCGGGCTTTGTACACGTGCGGGGGGCTATATAAGCCCACCGCTCTGAAGGGTTTTTCAGTCAAGGCCTGGTACGGCATAGTGTGCTTCCCCTCCCTCCCTCCCTGTCGCAGCACCTTATGTGGTATGTCACCCTTGAAATCAAGGGGGGACTTTGTATTTATTAGTTATGGTATTCGCTCGAGTTCTATGACTGAGCGAGATCTTAAGAGATGATTAAAGTTTGGAAAATGTTATATTAAGAATTTAAATAATATTGAAAATGTTACTATTAGAATTTTAGTAATATTAAATGGAATATTTATGATTATATAGATTTATTTATACCAATAACGGTGCCGCGGCCATTTCTACTACCAAAATAAAAAAAAAAAAAAAAAAAATGAAAGGATTTATTTATTTATTTATTCAATAAAGTTATTTAAATTATTTTGGTCTATGTTTTTTATTCAAATCATTAGAAGTTAAGTTGTCTTGTACGGCCTACACTCCCATGTCTACGATGCAATCAGAAGACACATAGAGGAGTATGTACTCAGTAACATACCCCCACCATATACATGGATCTAAACACAGTGTAGGAATTATGGGCTAGATTCAGCAACAAGTTACGGCGGCGTATCTCCAGATACGCCGCCGTAATTTCAAATGATGATTGTGTGCAATTTTACGCTGGCCGCTAGGGGCTCTTTCGTTGTTTTCGGCGTAGAATATGCAAATCACCTAGATACGCCGATTCACAAACGTACGTACGCCCGGCGCAATTTAGTTACGTCGTTTACGTTAGGCTTTTTCGGCGTAAGGTTACTCCTGCTATTAGGAGGCACAGCCAATGTTAAGTAAGAACGTCGTTCCTGCTTTGAACTTTGAATTTTTTACGTTGTTTGCGCAAGTCGTTTGAGAATAGGGCTGGACGTCATTTACGTTCACGTCGAAAGCAATGACGATTTGCGGCGGAATTTCGAGCATGCGCACTGGGATTCTTTCACGAACGGCGCATGCGCCGTTCGTAAAAAACGTAAAATACGCCGGGGTCAACATTAATTTAAATAAAACACGCCCCTCATCCTCATTTGAATTAGGCGCGCTTACGCCGGCCCCATTTACGCTACGCCGCCGTAAGTTAGGAGGCAAATGCTTTGTGAATACAGCACTTGCCTCTATAACTTACGGCGGCGCAGCGTAAATACGATACGCTGCTCCGCTGTAATAATGCGCACAGCTACCTGAATCTAGCCCTATGTTTTCTAAACTAGCCGGGCAGGAATCATGGATGGGAGCCAACAATCTCAGAATGGGAAAGGTTTACACCACCCAAGTGCGTTTAAAAAAAAAAAAAACACACAATGCAAGGCTATATAAGTAGATGATATGGTTCCCGACCGACGCACGACGATGTACGTTGACATAATGGCGCAGCTGTGCAAATGGGCGTACAGGTATGTCCCCTTTAATTTGCGAGCCACGCGCACGCTTCTGTGAACTCCGATCGCCGCCGGTGTTCCTTGATCGAGTCACAAAGCTGAACATCTCCCCGTTCCGCCTAGGTGACATCGTCACTGATCGTATTCCCTGTCATCGGGAACAATGATCAGTGACGTGTCGCGGCAAAACTGGAACCTTTAAGATGCCAGTAATCCGGGAAGTGATGTCATGACATAGTTACATAGTTAGTCAGGTCGAAAAAAAAGACAAGTCCAAGTAGTCTAACCAAAAAAATAAAAAATGAAATACAATCCCATATACACAATATACCTACAGTTAATCCAGAGGAAGGAAAAAAAAATATGATAGCAAAACATGATCTAATTTTCTACAGCAGGGGAAAAAATTCCTTCCGGATCCCCCGAGAGGCAACCGGACACCGCTTCCGGGTTACTAGATCCGAGACCCAAACAAAGCATCAGCTTTGTTTGGGTCTTCAGCCAGCCGGTGGAAATGCTTGGGCATCACCCCGGTAAAATAAAATATCGGTAATAATCGGGTACGTCCCTGGAAAAACGTCACGATTTGACGAAACGGCTGTAGGGAGAAGCGGCGTACAGACGTCACCAACTATAGAACGCAACTATCCCGGGAGGACGAGTGGATAGTTTGTAAGCCGGCCGGCTTGAATACATTTAATACGCGCATTACTACATTATAATTGTAAGTGCAATACTTTTTACATTTTAATACATTTTATACAATACTTCACCATGCTAGTATTTTTTACATTTTTATGGGGAATACCATTTTGGGAGAGATATTGGAGGATCCCTGAGACGCCGAATAGGAGCCTGATACCCAGCAGCGAGAGACCCCAGGCGGGGATTTATTAGCCACATGCTGTCACGATCTCATTCAGGAGATCAGTGGAGTTGGTAAGGAGGCATTTTTACCAGAGGTGGAGGAACCTTACATCACTTTTCTCGGGTGTTACTGCATTTCAGTCACCTTTATACACACTGGAGGACTTCAATACTGTGAAAATTGGATCAGCAATTTTTTGCTCTATTTTTGTTGATTGATTCATGGTCATTCATATATAACAGGTTGCTCCAATTTGTAGGAATTTATATCACTTCTCTTTTTAATCACTTAGGCCCAGATTCACGTCCAGCGGTGTATCTCTGCGGCGGCGTAATGTATCCGATTTACGTTACGCCGCTGCAACTTAGACAGGCAAGTGCTGTATTCTCAAAGCACTTGCTCCGTAAATCGGCCGGCGTAAGCCCGCCTAATTCAGATTTGTATCAGGGGGGCGTGTTTTATGTAAAACTACTGTGACCCGACGTGATTGACGTCTTTGCGGAATGGCGCATGCGCCGTCCGTGGAATTTCCCAGTGCGCATTGCTCCAAAGTACGCGGCAAGGACGTCAACGTAAATGACGTCTAGCCCTATTCACGGACGACTTACGTAAACAAAGTAACTTTTTCAAATTTCGACGCGGGAACGACGGCCATACTCAACATTGGCTGCGCCTCATATAGCAGGGGCAACTTTACACCGGGAAAAGCCTAACATAAACGTCGTAACTTTACTGCGTCGGCCGCGCGTACGTTCGGGAATTCGCGTATCTAGCTAATTTGCATACTCGACGCGGAATTCGACGGAAGCGCCACCTATCGGTCAAAAAAAAATGCAGTTAAGATCTGACGGTGTAAGAGACTTACGCCTGTCGGATCTAATAGATATATTCTAAGAATCAGGCGCATAGATACGATTCGGACTTACGATGGCGTACATGGATCTTGCACGCTGTATAAGACCTGCCGCCGTTGGTAATTCAACAATAACCAACCTCTCCAGGTCTCATATGGCACGAGCATCTAGGAGATCTGGCACAGTTTGTTATTGTTCAAATACAAACCTGCCATATCTTCTATAGTACATGCGCAAGCTCATTGAGCTCAAGAAGCTTGCTGCTGATGACTTTTTTTTTATTTATTTTTAAAAAGCATGATTGGTCATCGTCAGGGTAGAAAGACCCCCAAGACTGAAAAAAAAAAAAAAAAAAATGTAAAAGAAAGGGCAAAAAACAGTTATTAGTAACTTTATTGCTTTTCCAATTAATATTGCATTGCCAGTGTTTTTTTGGGGGGGGGAGTCCATTTTAAAGAACTGGCCAGAACTGTAACTTTACATAAAACATCATATAACCACATGCATTTTACGTGTTAAAAATTGTAGATTACTGAACAAACATGACCAGGTTGGTTTTGTGGTAAACTATACCAACCGCTGCCCTATTTTCTAGCTCGCGAAACACTCAGTTGACTTCTGTACTGCTACACTGTGCGCGCCATGCTCCTCAGCAACCAGAATGCCGAGATCATCACCTGCTGTTTTAAATATCAACAAGGACTCCCCACTGTCCTATCCTCCACACAACGCCAGGCCACCCGTGGTGTTATTTCAAACATTTCCTGAATCAGCCTAATTTATAATTTACTGACCTACATAGTGCTGACCCCTGCGGACAGATAATCACTTGACCTTTAGCTCAGGTGCAAATTCACAATATTTTGCTTGGCTGCATTTTTTTAAAGCTAGTACTATCACGACCAAAGTCCTGTGGGGTCAATTTAAAATATGTCATCACCCAAGATTCCCACAGCTTGTACCCAAGATTCACACATCTTCAAAAGATCTGTGGAATCTGGGTGAAAGTTGGGTAAAAAATAAATAAAAGATGTATAAAAAAAAAAAAAAAGTCTCATAATAATCACATTAGAATATCAGAATAAACCTATTTATTCCTATGAGCTGCCTGCTTCCTAGCAATAACAGACCCTTGTCAGCAACAGCCACCTGCATACTAGCAACAAAAAGCTGCCTGCTTCCTAGCAATAGTGGACGATAGGCAGCAACAGCCACCTGCATCCTAGCAACAGAAAGCTGCCTGCTTTCTAGCAATGACAGTTGCTAGGCAACAACAACCACCTGCATCCTAGCAACAAAAAGCTGCCTGCTTCCTAGCAATAATGGACACTAGGCAGCAACAGCCACCTGCATCCTAGCAACAGAAAGCTGCCTGCTTTCTAGCAATGACAGTTGCTAGGCAACAACAACCACCTGCATCCTAGCAAAGAAAAGCCACCCGCTTCCTACCAATAAAATATGGAGTATTGCCTCAATCTAGTTAAATCTGAAAGTGGGGGCGGGCAGGGCTGTCTTAATGAGAGGGCACACCTGGGCACAGCCCAGGGGCCCCAGCTGCATGGGGGGGCCCTGCACTTTCCCCAAAACAGCTGGTACCTGAGTCCACGCTGCCCCGAAATTGGGGGCCCCATGATGGCACTGAGGGTGATGGATACACAGTGAAGGCAGGCTGGCAGATGTGCGCCGTGCAGAGCGATACCTATTATTTCACAGCCAGAAGAGAGGGGCAGGGCCGGAGCGCCAGTGCTGCTCTGACCCCGCCCCATGCAACTTGAATGCTCGGGACTCAAAGGCTGCGGGGTAAGAGCTGGAGTGGGGGCTGCAGAGTCGGCAGCACTGAAAGCCCACCTGCGGAAGTAGCATTGTGGATGGTGTCATGGTGAGCCCAGCTGTCCAGCACCGTTTGCACCAAAAGGCTTGGAATGCCCAGCGGGATGCTCCCTCCTCTGCCCCTCCTCCTGCCTGCTTGATTGGGTTTTGTTAAGTGCAGTGCTGGAGGTGGGCACAGAGCCAAAAGTTTACATGCACAGTTTTTCCACAGGAAAAGGGGGTACTACATGGATGGAATAATGGTGCTGGGGGATATAAAGGGTGTATAGGGGGAAAATAATGCTAAGGGGGGATCTGGGGTATATAGGGGGTAGCAATGCTTGGGGTATCTTGGGTGGCTATAGTGCTAGAGGTATCAGGGATGTAGAGAGGCCACAGTGTAGGGGATATCAGGGAGTCACAATACAAGGGGTATCTTATGGTATATGGTTACAGTGCTGGGGGGGATATCTGGGATGTAGAGGGGTCAGAGTGCTGAGGGGGATATCTGGGGTGTAGAGGGGTCAGAGTGCTGGGGGGGATATCTGGGATGTAGAGGGGTCAGAGTGCTGAGGGGGATATCTGGGATGTAGAGGGGTCAGAGTGCTGAGGGGGATATCTGGGGTGTAGAGGGGTCAGAGTGCTGAGGGGGATATCTGGGGTGTAGAGGGGTCAGAGTGCTGGGGGGGGGGATATCTGGGGTGTAGAGGGGTCAGAGTGATGGGGGGGATATCTGGGGTGTAGAGGGGTCAGAGTGCTGAGGGGGATATCTGGGATGTAGAGGGGTCAGAGTGCTGAGGGGGATATCTGGGGTGTAGAGGGGTCAGAGTGCTGAGGGGGATATCTGGGGTGTAGAGGGGTCAGAGTGCTGGGGGGATATCTGGGGTGTAGAGGGGTCAGAGTGCTGAGGGGGATATCTGGGGTGTAGAGGGGACAGAGTGCTGAGGGGGATATCTGGGGTGTAGAGGGGTCAGAGTGCTGGGGGGATATCTGGGGTGTAGAGGGGTCAGAGTGATGGGGGGGATATCTGGGGTGTAGAGGGGTCAGAGTGCTGGGGGGGGGGGTATATGGGATGTAGAGGGGTCAGAGTGCTGGGGGGGATATCTGGGATGTAGAGGGGTCAGAGTGCTGGGGGGGGGGGATATCTGGGGTGTAGAGGGGTCATAGAGCTAGGAAATATCTGGGATGTAGAGGAGCCATAGTGCTGGGGAGGCATCAATCTAGCAGATATATTATATGCACAGGACAGCTTTGTTACTTGTTATGTAGTATTCCCCCCCCCCGGAAAAAAATAAATAAATGACCTGCCGAAAGTAAATGTCCTTAGTATGCTAGATGTAATGTTAAAAACATTTTTTTTTGGGTGAACCCCCGCTTTAAGGTCCATAGACCTCAAAAATACACAGGCATTGTTTCCAATCGCATCAAGATCGCGGCAAAAAATTGCTGCAAAATCAATCGACTTTCAGGTCGCAATAGTGGAAACCTAGCCTAAGGGTCTCACTTTTTTGCACAGCATTCTACATATTTGTCATCACAACCAGTACAATCATATACTATACATATTCAGGATATCAAAGTTCTTCCTGAACTCCAATGGTACTTCCTCTATTTAGGGTGGAAACCATGGTTACCAAGAGACACAGGAAGTGAAACTCTGCTTCTGCAGCCCCAGGCTCATCGCCAATACTTCAGTTGGTAGGACGGTTCTTACACTTTCTTTCACAATACCTACAGAGATAGTACCCACCATTACTAAGCAATTATTAGGGCTCCTCCTTTTTTATCATTGTCTAATCCAAACTCTTGATTTTCTTCTGGATAGGAAGATTTGGAAGGTGTCCCCCTCACTTCCTGTCAGGAACATAGGGGACACAAGCAAAAACACACAGATCAACTGTGTCTATAGGATTATGTATACAGTATAACAAGTTTGCCTATGTTTATTAATTTTATTTATTTATTTTTTACGGGTTGAACTAGAGGGATATTTTTTTTTCTTTTTTCAATCAGACTATGCAATATCTTTATTTTGAAAATACAATATGAGCGCCACATCAATTGTCGCAGAATCCAAGTTAAAGCGGAGTTCCAACCACAATTAGCATTTTTTAAATGTATGTCCTTTCATCCTGCGTTTTTATAATATAAATCTGGTCACTTACTATTTTACAATCCGCCGCCGATCCGCATAGATATTCAAAAAAGATCGTTTATAAAACTATATCTACACCGTTGTCATTTTGCTTGTGGGCATTGTGAAGCCTACAGGCACTTACTTCCTGGAAGTCTTGGATGGGGAGTGATAATTGGGTAGCGCACTGCATCCTGGGAAATGATGACACACATTTCCCAGGAGCATTAGAGGGAGATGATGTCAAAATCCTAGGTGGTTTCAAAGGCAGATTTCGTGGGACCGCATAGCAACAGGCATTTCCAGATGAGTAAAAAAAAAACATTTTTTTTTTTTTTTTCTTTATTAGTCGTAAGCTACAGTTTAAAGCAAAATAGTTTTTTTGATGGAACCTCCACTTTAAGCCCTGATGAAGAGGGAGTCCTGGGGCCTTTGAAATGTGTTTGCAGTTTTACGGGACCCAAATAAGAAATAATAAAATTAAAGGGGTTGTAAAAGGTAAAAAAAAATGTTTTTCCTAAATAGCTTCCTTTACCTTAGTGCAGTCCTCCTTCACTTACCTCATCCTTCCATTTTGCTTTTAAATGTCCTTATTTCTTCTGAGAAATCCTCACTTCCTGTTCTTCTGTCTGTAACGCCACACAGTAATGCGAGGCTTTTCCTGGTGTGGAGAAAGTCTCTTCAGGGGGCAAGCAGGAGTGTCAAGACGCTCTCTCTACGTTGCAGATAGAGAAAGGAGCTGTGTGTTAGTGGGCGTCCTGACTCTCCTGCTCGCCCCCTCAAGAGAGGGGGCGAGCACGACTCTCCATACCAGGGAGAAAGCCTTGCATTACTGTGTGGAGTTACAGACAGAAGAACAGGAAGTGAGGATTTCTCAGAAGAAATAAGGACATTTAAAAGCAAAATGGAAGGATGAGGTAAGTGAAGGAGGAATGCACTAAGGTAAAGGGAGCTATTTAGGGGATTTTTTTTTTTTTTTTACCTTTACAACCCCTTTAGCGATTATGGAAGTTACATAAGGACACATATCCAACCTAATCTAGTTGAACCAACAGAAAAAAATAAAATAGGATAAATAAATAGAAAAAAACTTCCATATAAACAATCCTATACTCGGAGGAACCCAAAAAAAACATATGAAGCATGGGCCAATTTGCTAGTGGGTGTACTGGTGTGAAAAGGGCAGTAAGTGAAATACATAATCTCTGATGGGATCATCTGACAGAAGTTTCAACCCTTGCCCATTCTATTTCAAACATAAAAAGAAAAGAAAAGAGCCAGACTTTAAAGGGGTTGTAAAGGTTTTTATTTTCTAAACAGGTTCCTTTAAGCTAGTGCATTGTTGGTTCACTTACCTTTTCCCTTCTAAATGTTTTTTTCCTTTGTCTGAATTTCTCACTACCTGTTTCTCCTCAGTAAGCTTACCCCCATCATCCGAGCCGTTCTGGCTGGGGGTTAGTCCGTGTGCTCGCCCCCTCCCTTGGTACTACATCCCTGCGGGGAGACGCTGTAAACACATATCCTCCAATCGTGTTCATAGCGTCTCCCCGCAGGGATGTAGTCCCAGGGGAGGGGGGCGAGCATGCCGACTAACCCCCAGCACAGCGTCTCCCCGCAGGGATGTAGTCCCAGGGGGAGGGGGCAAGCATGCCGACTAACCCCCAGCACAGCGTCTCCCCGCAGGTATGTAGTCCCAGGGGAGGGGGCAAGCATGCCGACTGACCCCCAGCACAGCGTCTCCCCCCAGGGATGTAGTCCCAGGGGAGGGGGCGAGCATGCCGACTAACCCCCAGCACAGCGTCTCCCCGCAGGGATGTAGTCCCAGGGGAGGGGGCGAGCATGCCGACTAACCCCCAGCACAGCGTCTCCCCGCAGGGATGTAGTCCCAGGGGGAGGGGGCAAGCATGCCGACTAACCCCCAGCACAGCGTCTCCCCGCAGGTATGTAGTCCCAGGGGAGGGGGCAAGCATGCCGACTAACCCCCAGCACAGCGTCTCCCCCCAGGGATGTAGTCCCAGGGGAGGGGGCGAGCATGCCGACTAACCCCCAGCACAGCGTCTCCCCGCAGGGATGTAGTCCCAGGGGAGGGGGGCGAGCATGCCGACTAACCCCCAGCACAGCGTCTCCCCGCAGGGATGTAGTCCCAGGGGAGGGGGCAAGCATGCTGACTAACCCCCAGCACAGCGTCTCCCTGCAGGGATGTAGTCCCAGGGGAGGGGGCAAGCATGCCGACTAACCCCCAGCACAGCGTCTCCCCGCAGGTATGTAGTCCCAGGGGAGGGGGCAAGCATGCTGACTAACCCCCAGCACAGCGTCTCCCTGCAGGGATGTAGTCCCAGGGGAGGGGGCAAGCATGCTAACTAACCCCCAGCACAGTGTCTCCCTGCAGGGATGTAGTCCCAGGGGAGGGGGCGAGCATCCCGACTAACCCCCAGCACAGCGTCTCCCCGCAGGGATGTAGTCCCAGGGGAGGGGGCAAGCATGCTGACTAACCCCCAGCACAGCGTCTCCCCATAGGGATGTAGTCCCAGGGGAGGGGGCGAGCATGCCGACTAACCCCCAGCACAGCGTCTCCCCGCAGGGATGTAGTCCCAGGGGGAGGGGGCAAGCATGCCGACTAACCCCCAGCACAGCGTCTCCCCGCAGGTATGTAGTCCCAGGGGAGGGGGCGAGCATCCCGACTAACCCCCAGCACAGCGTCTCCCCGCAGGGATGTAGTCCCAGGGGAGGGGGCAAGCATGCTGACTAACCCCCAGCACAGCGTCTCCCCATAGGGATGTAGTCCCAGGGGAGGGGGCAAGCATGCTGACTAACCCCCAGCCAGAATGACTCGGATGACGGGGCAAGCTTACTGAGGAGGAACAGAAAGTGTGAAATTTAGACAAAGAAAAAAAAAACATTTAGAAGGGAAATGGAAGGAAAAGGCAAGTGAACCAACAATGCACTAGCTTAAAGCAACCTATTTAGAAAATAAAAAACAAACCTTTACAACCCCTTTAAGGTTAATTGAGGCTCTAGTGGTTTTAATAGAGAAATTACCCTTTCGAGAGGTATGGAACTTGAGGCTATGAAAGAGAATACTGAATGAGATAAGAAGCCCCGGAAATGTCAGGGCCATCAGAAAGATATAGTTGCTGTTTGTGTGATACAAAGAGTTAGTATGTTACAGCAGTGTTTCTCAACTCCATATCTTACATAACTCCACAATGAGTTAGATCTTTAGAATTTACATAAAAGGTACAATGCAGTTAAAGTTTTAGATTAAGCCTCCCCTGCATCGCAAAATTACTATTTTGCTCACTTATTCATATCTGGTGGTAATGCTCTAAGCCAGGCATGTCCAAAGTCCGGCCCGCGGGCCAATCGCAGCTCGCATTCCGGTTTCAAAAGGCCCCACTGGTAATTTGGCTATATATATATATATATATGCCCGGATTCACAGACATCGGCAAATATTTATGCCGCCGTAGCGTATCTCTTTTACGCTACGCCGGCGCAACGCACAGAGGCAAGCACTGGATTCACAAAGCACTTGCTCCCACTCGCTGTTAAAGATACGCTGGGTTTCCTCGGCGTAAGCCAGTGTAGGTGGAAGTGGGCGTGAGCCATGCTAATGAGGTGTGACCCCATGCAAATGATGGGCCAAGCGACATAGAAGTACTTAAAATGAACGGCGCATGCGCAGTCCCGTGGCCGCATCCCAGTGCGCATGCTCAGAATCACGTCGAGACAACTGCCTAAGATACGTCGATTCACTGCCTACGACGTGAACGTAACCTACGCCTAGTCATATTCACGTACAATGTAAACGACAAAAGATACGACAGCTGTGTTCCCTGGTCCATACCTTTGCATGGGTTGCGCCTCCTATACGGGGAATAACTTTACGCCGGACGTATGACTTACTCAAACCGCGTATATGATGCGCCGGGTGCAACTACATTTGTAAATCGGCGTATCTCCCTCATTTGCATATGTGCATAGAAAATCTATGGGAGCGGCAAATGCGCCTGGCGTAAATATGCGCCCACGATACGACGGCGTAGGCAAGTTACGTCGGTCGTAGGAAGCCTATTTTCAGGCGTATCTAGTTTTGTGGGCACGGCGCATAGATACGACGGCGCATAGTTACACTTACGCAGCGTATCTCGAGATACGTCGGCGTAAGTGCTTTGTGAATCCGGGCTCTATTACGTGGACCCAAACACGAACCACTTACCCAAACACGAACCACTTACCCAAACACGAACCAAAGCTTGTATGCTTTATATTGCTGGGTATGAAACAGACAATCGCAAAAACATGGAGGCAACCAACAGAAGGTAACCAAATCATGGGCACTGGGATACAAGAGATGATGGACATTCTGAATGATACCTAAAAAAGTTTCTTCAAAGTCTTCTTGAATAGAACTTTAGACCTCATAAACCTTATGACCTCAATAGAATTTATGACCTTATGATCTCTACTAGAACCCATTCTCCCCCAGGCGTGTTTCCTTCCTATAATCCTATTTTCATCCCACCCTTACCCTCCTCCCTTTTCTTCTTCATTTCTCATAACCAGGCCCCTATTCCCCTAATAAAACCAGTCCAGGGGTCATGTCCTACCCCTTCTTTAATTTGTCATCCCTGTTCCTCAGAAAAGTTACTACCCCCTCCCCTCCTATGACATGATTCATTTAATGATTGCAAGCGCCTGCTGGTTTTCAAATCCTCTCTTCTGCACACTAAATCTGACTATACAGTATGTGAATTTCAGCCACTTCCTGATACGCTGGCCGAAATTCAGTCCATGGGTGGCCCTGTGGCAACCCTTCTGCCCGTCATCATTTGATTGAAAGATCTGGGTGGAAAATTATTGGCTGAACAGTGGCTGCATCCAATCAGATGCCCTCTTTATTTGTCCCGATTGTCAAAGTAATGAGAAATCCCATATTTCATAGTTGTCACCATAACAAGGGTTGAGGGTTAACCCCTAATGGGGTCACCTGTTCCAGTGATACCTTTCTTGGAGGGGAATTCCTCATACTTTATAGATATTTCCTCTCATTTTCTGTTGCATCTCTGGGACATGGTCAACAAAATAATAAAGAGACAGGGGCGTTAACCCTTCCCCAGGGGCGGACTGACAACTCATGGGGCCCCCGGGCAATAGGAGGATTATGCGGCTCCCGGGCAATAGGAGGATTATGCGGCCCCCCGGGCAATAAGAGATTATGCAGCTCCTGGGCAATAGGAGACTTATGGGGCCACACAGTATGCGCACACACACACACATACACACACAGACAATATACACACACACTGAAAAGGTAATGGAGGGTGACGGGGGAGGAGCCATGTAGTATGGCGCCAAGCAACAGCTGAACGCTGAGGCCCGAGTACCGAACCTGAGCCCAAATGAGCATGACCCAATTAAGACAGTACCTTCCCAGAAGCCTGTGGAGCACTAACCCGCCTGAGAAATATCATGCCGGTTTCACGTGCCTGCCCGACCATCTGACTGCCTGACCGTCTCATAGGTCAGCTCGCACTCACTCGAGCCAACCCCACGGGACCTATGATCCTCAGCCGCCTGATCCGTCCGAGCCGTCTGACTGACCCGCCGCACGCTTCAAACCTGGATGGATCCTTAAGCTGCACGGCGTAGTGCGGTGCAGAGGACGGTGAGAGGAGGAGCAGTAAGGTGGAGAGAGAGAACACTGGAGACTCATTGGAGAAGCCGAGAGGAGAAAACAGCCGACTGCTGACCAGGGCCGTCTTAATAGCATCATAGGCCCCTGGGCAACGTAATGCTCTGGGGCCCCTACAATGATGACAGTGCAGGTAAACAGACATTAAGTAGGTAGGAGGCAGACTGCCTCCCCTTTGCATCTATCACTCTCAGTGCCATCATGGGGCACCCAATTTCGGGGCAGCGTGGGCTCAAGGGCCAGCTGCTTTGGGGAAAGTGCAGGGGCCCACCCCCCCCCCCCCCCCCATGCAGCTGGGGCCCCTGGGCAGTGCCCTCTTATTAAGACAGCCCTGTCTCACTGCAGTAAATAGATGAGATTTACCTTCGGTAAATTGTAAAAATCATTTTCAATTGTATCAAGTAGAAAATAACAGTGGTTTGGAGACACTGCAGGAGACATGCACTAAGAAAATTAGATGCAAATCAGGCTCTAGTTCAGTTCACAAAGTCTATGCAATGTTAATTTGTATATTTTTTTGGCAGCCAACTGAGACAGTTTTGAATAGGTCTGCAACAAAATGAACACTGTGGATAAGACAGATATTCATCAAGATGAGACAGATTTTTTTCTCTGAACAGACATATAATTAAATAGCCCCTGACGCCAGGTTATGCATTTTAACAGCAATCCTTCATAAAATCATAAGAGCATTTAACATTTTAGGCATAATAAATACCTGCATAGACTTTCAAAGACCCAAAACTTGTTGGGTGCCCAGGTGCCCTCATCTTGGCTGCGATGCCATCAGACTCAAGTGACGCTCTATAGCAGCCATTCTCAACTAGGGTTCCTCCAGAGGTTGCTTCGGGTTCCTTGAGCTGTGGCCGATTGACCTCCTGTCTGATGGTGCCTACATAGATCCAGGGTCAATGAAGAGCCAGGAAAAATAAAAAAAGGTAGCCACTCTAGGTGGGAGCCTTGATGAGAATCCACTAAATCTAGTGCTTAATCATAGCTAAGCACTAGATTTAGTGTGAAACGCGTCAGCTGCCCAGGTTTTTTTTCGTGTGCTGTGACTTGTAGTGCTGGTTCTAATTCAATAAAGGCAACCATTGTTCAGAGTGCGGCTGTCCAGAAACATCCTTTTGTTCCCGTCTTGCTCAATACAATGTAGAACTCTAGGGTTCCTCCAGTGGTTGCAAGGGGTTCCTTGATCTGTGGCTGATGGACCTCTCAACCCAATGGTACCTGCATAATTCCAGTACCAACAGCAAATAGCAGAGCCAGCTGTATGACACCAGTGATCTTGTTAGCCGTCTGTCTACCACCACATGTTGCACTTTTGACCACGGGTGGTAGGCCTTAAGATGTATCATAGTTGCCTATGGTTTTCTTAGCTCTCAAAACCACATTGGGCAATCAGGACATAAATTCGATCTATGGAGTTTGATCAGCAAATGCATTAGTAAGCCTTCCATTTTCAGAGCCTGGACTGATATACCTGCACCTAAAACTGAGCTTGGATATCATTTGCCCCTTAAATTTAGGGCAAACCAAGGTTCTAAATAGGGTTGTCCCGATACCACTTTTTTAGGACCCAATACAAGTACCGATACTTTTTTTCAAGTACTCGCCAATACCGAATACCGATACTTTTTTTTAAATGTGTCCCCAAATGCAGCCATGTCCCCCCACAAATGCAGCCATGTCCCCACACATATGCAGCCATGTCCCCACACATATGCAGCCATGTCCCCACACATATGCAGCCATGTCCCCCCCATATATGCAGCCATGTCCCCCCCATATATGCAGCCATGTCCCCACACATATGCAGCCATGTCCCCCCCATATATGCAGCCATGTCCCCCCCATATATGCAGCCATGTCCCCCCTATATAAGCAGCCATGTCCCCCATACCTAGATACTGCCGCGCCGCCGCTTAGTTAATATGGGCGGGGAACATTACAGCTTTCATTTGAATAGCTGTAGTGTTTCCCGCCGCGTATAGACACTCCCCCTTGCTCTGGATTGGACAGATCACCCGTCCAATCCCGAGCAAGGGGGAGTGTCTATACGTGGTGCGGCGGGAAACACTACAGCTATTCAAATGAAAACTGTAATGTTCCCCGCCCGTATTAACCAAGCGGCGGCGGCGGGATGCGGCGTAGCGGCGGAGGCGGGGTTGCTGAGTATTCGGCCAGGCATCGGGGGCATTTGCGGGAGTACAAGTACTCCCGAAAATACTTGGTATCGGTCCTGATACCGATACTAGTATCGGTATAACCCTAGTTCTAAATATGGGTCTGTAGAAATCGTCTGACAATATAAGCTGTTATCTTTTAGCTTAAAGTTGACCTTGAGCCAAACAAATTGATGCTAGAATCATTTGTCCTAGCTTAGAATCGTAAAAAAAAGCCTTGAAATACTCATCAGTTTGCTGGAGAGTTCTATAGACCAGCTACTCTTGACCAGGGTTCTGTGGAACCTTAGGGATCCTCCAGTGGTTGCAAGAGGTTCCTTGTTCTGTGGCCGATGCACATCTCACCCTATGGTTCCTGAACAATTCAGTTCAATGGCAAAATGGCAGAGTCAGCTGCATGACACCAGTGATATTGTTCGTTGTCCGTCTACCACCACGTGTTGCACTTTTGACCAGGAGTGGTAGGCCTCGAGATGCGTCATAGTTGCCTATGGTTTTCTTAGCTTTATAAGCGGTTATCTTTTAGTTTAAAGTTGACCTTGAGCCAAACAAATTGACTCTAGAACCATTTGTCCTAGCTTAGAATCGTAAAGAAAAAAGCCTTGAAATACCCAGTTTGTTGGAAAGTTCTCTAGACTAGCTACTCTTGACCAGGGTTCTGTGGAACCTTAGGGTTCCTCCAGTGGTTGCAAGAGGTTCCTTGCTCTGTGGCTGAAGGACCTCTCACCCTATGGTTCCTG
This sequence comes from Rana temporaria, assembly GCF_905171775.1. Classification (NCBI taxonomy): domain Eukaryota; kingdom Metazoa; phylum Chordata; class Amphibia; order Anura; family Ranidae; genus Rana; species Rana temporaria. Next base: position 24,868,473 of record NC_053497.1, on the reverse strand, counting down.
CATAATTCCAGGTCCAATCAGATTCGGCTCCTTAATTAGGCACTCACAGGGGCCTCGCGGCCGCCTAACTTGCCCAATGCATTACCCCAGTTTTTAGGGACAGGGGACCTCAACGCTGCTGTGCTCAGGCAGTGTTAAGAGCCCTGACTCAGGAGCGGAGTCGCCAGCATCCCTAACAACCAGTGAATATCAGTGACCCCACCCCTTGTGATGTCAATGACCCAGCATGCCCTCAGTCAAAGTCACAAGGGGGGCGGGTTCACCAGTTGACATCACCGGGTGCCCCCCGCCCCTTTGTTATTAAAGAGCAGGATCTGGAGGCCACCTTGTTAAAGGGGGGGTTTAGATTCCGATAAGCCCCCTGCCCGCAGACCCCCACATCCACCAGCCAGGGTTGTGGGGAAAAGGGCTCTTGTCCTTTGAATTATTTTTCCCATCATGGGCGTGAGTGGGGCCCCATGTCAAGTTTTGCCTAAGGCCTCACAAAGCCTAGAGCTGCCTCTGGGTCCAATGGCACATTCCAGATCCAGCTGCATGGCAGCAGGGAATTGTTTTAGTTGTCTGTGAGAGTCACATTCCCACTACCACCAACATTAGGGCCATTCCTTCCACTAGCCACCAATATAAGGAGGGCATTTGTTCCCACTGACCACCAATAAATTGGTTGTTGAAAGGGCTCCCTGAGACCTCAAAATTATTAAAATGGTTCATTGGGGGTAGACTGCGACATTATGGCGGACACTTCAGACAATTTTGACACATTTTTGGGACCATTGTCATTTTCACAGCAAAAAATGCCTTTCAATTGCATTGTTTATTGTGAAAATGACAGTTGCAGTTTGGGAGTTAACCACAGGGGGCGCTGAAGGAGTTAGGGTTCACCTAGTGTGTGTTTACAACTGTAGGGGGATGTGGCTGTAGGTCTGACGTCATCGATCGAGTCTCCCTATAAAAGGGATCACACGATCGATGCAGCCGCCACAGTGAAGCACGGGGAAGCCGTGTTTACATACAGCTCTCCCCGTTCTTCAGCTCCGGGGGGCGATCGCGAGGGGGCGGCTAGAAACGAATAGCCGCGCCCTCGTCCCGGATCGCTCCCCGCGGGTTTACGACCGCCGCATGTAGCGGGGGGGTCCCGATCGGACCCCCGACCCCGGGAAAGGCGGGGATGTACATGTACGCCCATATGCCTGTACGTGCCATTCTGTGGACGTACATTTACATGTGGCGGGCGTGAACCGCTTAAAGTAATTGAAAGGCCGCCTTTTTTTGTTTTTAAAAAACAAACATGCTATACTTGCCTGCTCTGTGTAGTTGATTTTGCACAGAGCAGCCTGGACCCTCCTCTTCTCAGGTCCCTCTTCGGTGCTCCTAGCCCTTCCCTCCTATTGAGTGCCTCCACAGCAAGCAGCTTGCAGTATCCATTCCGCCCCGCTCCCTCCCTCTCCCGATCGGCTAACTGACTTTAATTGACAGCAGCGGGAGCCAATGGCGCCGCTGCTGTGTCTCAGCCAATCAGGAGGCAGAATCCAGAATGGCAGAGTGACTCGTGGACATCGCTGGATAGAGATGGGGCTCAGGTAAGTATTAGGAGGCTGCTGCGCGCAGACGTTTTTTTTTATGCATACTACATTAAGATAAAAAAAACTTCTGCCTTTACAACCAATTTTAGGCTGCATTCACACCTAGGCGTAGGCGATTTGCGGCGGTTTTAACTGTGGTTTTGTATAGGTCATTGTCGGGTATGGAGAACGCCGAAGCCGTCCGATATGCCGCGACAAAAAAGGGCCCGGGACTTGTTTGAGCTTCAGGCGTTCAGCGTTCGGCGTGGAGATGTGAACCATCTCCATAGAGAATCATGTTATTTCTCCCCTCCAGCATATTGTAGCGTCGCGCTTCAGGCGTTTTGTCGCCTAGGTGTGAATGCAGCCGAAAACTGAACTCAGAGCTAAGCAAATTATGTTTAACCACTTGCTTACTGGGCACATAAACCCCCTTCGTTTCCAGGCGAAATTTCAGCTTCCGGCACTGCGTCGCTTTAACTGACATTTGCGCGGTCGTGCGACGTGGCTCCCAAACAAAATTGACGTCCTTTTTTCCCCACAAATGGAGCTTTCTTTTGGTGGTATTTGATCACCTCTGCGGTTTTTATTTTTTGCGCTATAAACAAAAAAAGAGCGACAATTTAAAAAATATATGTTTTTTACTTGTTGCTATAATAAATATCCCAATTTTTTTTTTTTTTTTTAAACTATTATTTTTCTCAGTTAAGGCCGATACGTATTTTGACGTATTTTTGTAAAAAAAAAAAAAAAAAAAATCGCAATAAGCGACTGGTTTGCGCTAAAGTTATAGCGCCTACAAAATGGGGAACAGAATTATGTTTTTTTTTTTCTTTTTTTTTTTACTAGTAATGGCGGCGATCTGCGATTTTTATTGGGACTGCGATATTGCGGCAGACGTATCAGACACTTTCGACACAAATTTGGGACCATTCACATATATACAGCGATCAGTGCTATAAAAATGCACTAATTACTGTATAAATGTGACTGGCAGGGAAGGGGTTAACACTAGGGGGTGAGGAAGGGGTTAAATGTGTAGCCTGGGTGTGTTCTAACTATGTGGGGGGAGGGGGGTGACTGGGGAGGTGACCGATGCTGTGTCCCTATGTACAAGAGACACAGATCGGTCTCCTCTAACAGCACGTGGAGCTCTGTGTTTACACACAGAGCTCCACGTCCCTGCTGTGTTACCGACGATCGCGTGTACCCGGCGGACATCGCGGCCGCCAGGTACACGCATCGGCTCCCCAGCGATGCGGCGGCACAGTGTTTACCCGCTGCGCACCCCCCAGACGCGCGCGCGGGTAATGCTTTTAAATGACGTCCAAAGACGCCCAGTTGGCACCTGAGAGCCGCGCTGTTGACGTCTTTTGTCAATAGCGCGGGTCTCAAGTGGTTAAATAACAGAGTCATGGGCCCTCTGGTTCTCCTTGTACCAAATTGTTTTGCAACTGTAACGGCTGCCTTCATTTTGTAAAAAGTTGCGCAAACTGTTGGCACTATACAGGGGCGGACTGACAACTCATGGGGCCCCCTGGGCAATAGAAGATTATGGGGCCCCCGGGCTTACAGATGGCAACCATGCCAGGAGGTTGTGCAGAGGTGGGGCAGCTAAAATCTCGGGATTTTCAAATCAAAAGCATGTCGGTTTCGTACATATCAGGGACAGATGTAAAAAAAAAAAAAAAAAAAAAAAACACAGATTTTTACATACTGTCCCTGGTTTTACGGAGCCTGGCAACCCTGATGGGCAGTGCCCGAGGGCCTCAATGGTTAGTCCGCCCCTGGCGCTATATAAATCCTGCGTAGTAGTAAAATAAATGATCCAGTATAGCATTAAACTATACAAGTCCCATGTATGTGTTACAGTTAATTGCAGCATCCGTCTATGTATTCCATGGCTGTCTGTCCGTCTGCGTCCTACATACTGCGCTGTGTGGTGAGAGGCTTTGCCGCGTCAGCTTTATCTTGGTTCAGGTTGCTGAGGTGCGTGCATGTGTCTGTGTAAATATAGTAAGCTGTGTTTATGTTCATTTGAGTCAGGAAATCTGTTGAGGTGAGTACATGTCTCAGTCTATAGTCAGTATGCAAGCAAAAAACAAAAAAACGTGCAGCCAATTAAGAGATTATTACATTGCACTTTGCCCCCGAGCCATGAATGTCTACAGCCGCCACAGGGCGCACACTGAGAGGAAAGGCTGCACACTGATAAACACGTTTCATGAAGTGGGGTGAGATCCGGTGTAGAGAGATAATGATCAGGACATGATAAAGTCTACAGACCTTCCTTCTCAGGGCTTTGCAGAATATATTGTTATATAGTACAGCCATGGGTGTAGGAACCCTTACAAATCTGGGGGGGACAGCATTTTTACTCGCCAATACCCACCCCTCTCATGTACATACTACCCACCCCTCTCATGTACATACTACCCACCTATACCGTATAGGTGGGTAGTATGTATATGAGAGGGGTGGGTAGTATGTACATGAGAGGGGTGGGTAGTATGTCCACAAGAGGGGTGGGTAAAGGTGGGTAGTATGTACACAAGAGGGGTGGGTATTGGTGGGTAGTATGTACATGAGAGGGGTGGGTAGTATGTACACAAGAGGGGTGGGTATAGGTGGGTAGTATGTACACGAGAGGGGTGGGTATTGGTGGATAGTATGTACATGAGAGGGGTGGGTAGTATGTACACAAGAGGGGTGGGTATAGGTGGGTAGTATGTACACGAGAGGGGTGGGTATAGGTGGGTAGTATGTACATTAGAGGGGTGGGTATTGGTGGGTAGTATGTACATGAGAGGGGTGGGTAGTATGTACACAAGAGGGGTGGGTATAGGTGGGCAGTATGTACATGAGAGGGTGGGTATAGGTGGGTAGTATGTACATGAGAGGGGTGCGTATAGGTGGGTAGTATGTACATGAGAGGGGTGCGTATAGGTGGGTAGTATGTACATGAGAGGGGTGCGTATAGGTGGGTAGTATGTACATGAGAGGGGTGGGTAGTATGTACATGAGAGGGGTGGGTAGTATGTACATGAGAGGGGTGGGTATAGGTGGGTAGTATGTACATGAGAGGGGTGCGTATAGGTGGGTAGTATGTACATGAGAGGGGTGGGTAGTATGTACACGAGAGGGGTGGGTAGTATGTACATGAGAGGGGTGGGTATAGGTGGGTAGTATGTACATGAGAGGGGTGCGTATAGGTGGGTAGTATGTACATGAGAGGGGTGGGTAGTATGTACATGAGAGGGGTGCGTATAGGTGGGTAGTATGTACATGAGAGGGGTGGGTAGTATGTACACGAGAGGGGTGGGTAGTATGTACACGAGAGGGGTGGGTATAGGTGGGTAGTATGTACATGAGAGGGGTGCGTATAGGTGGGTAGTATGTACATGAGAGGGGTGGGTAGTATGTACAAGAGAGGGGTGGGTAGTATGTACAAGAGAGGGGTGGGTAGTATGTACAAGAGAGGGGTGGGTAGTATCGAATACACCACTGATGCATTAGTGACCAGTGCCAGTTATTTAACCCCTTTGTGCTGCATTAGTGGCACTGGTATATGAGTTTATGAACCCTTTGATGCTGCACCATAAATGCAGCACAAGGGGGTTAATTAACTGGTCACTAATGCAATAACCCCTTCCATGCTGCATATTTCAAATACCAATGTAAACCCCCCCCCAAAGAGTTAAACACTTCAGGCAGGTTGACACAGCTAAGCCACTGTGACAACAGTGATTTAGGTTACGTTTTTAGCTTGGAAAACTTACCTGCACTTTTGCAGGGGCTTCACTGGCTCCTCACAGCAGCACTCTCCTCGGCTCTTTCTTCCCGCCTCCCGGTCTGTGAATGACATCACGCCGGGCGGGACTAGGAAGCTCCTGTCGGGCGGAGAACACTCTGCCTGAGTCAGGCAGCCTGACAGGGAAGTGAATGGTCCGTGATTCACTCACAGCACACTCGCACCGCTCTGCTGCAGACAGTGTACCGGCGGCCGGCAAGGCTGTCTTCAGCAGTGCGGAACAAGCGGCATCCTTAGCCTCCCTTACCCCCCTCAGTCGGCTCCTGGCGGGTTCAGCAACTGTCGGCCTGGCCGCTCCGCCTCCACCTCCCCTACAGCGCAGCCCGCTCATGCTGCCAGCTTGTTGGACACTGACTGGACGAGGCTCGGCGGGTGGGGGGGATTTTACCATACCTGTCCCCCCCGCATTATTATCTGGGGGGGATCCGTCCCCCCCGTCCCCCCCGGTTCCTACGCCCATGAGTACAGCTGGGTGTACAACAGTAACATTTCAAATACAAATTTGTACGGAAATTCTCAGTAAGTTCAAATGTCTTTCGAAAGTAGATCAACATTGTAATAGGGATTCTACCATAGGGAGGAAACTATTAAAGCGGAGGTTCACCCTCAAAACAAAGTTTACTGCATGTATACACTTCAGGCCATTAAAGATTGATGGCGTTTACATTTTTTGTCCATGATGCTCCCTTATCTCTAATCTGCTCCACTTCCGGGTACTCATCCCTGCGGGGAGTGGGCGTGTCGCTCTATTCCCCGACCGCTCTGTGCATTGTGGGAGCAGATTGTATGGTGTCCAGGGAGTGACGTGCAGGCCAATCACAGCACATCCTCAGAAATAGCTAGGCGTCTGGTCTTGCGCTAGCTGGGCTGTCGCGTGACGCGGGTCACATGACTCGCAAAGTGAGAAGCACTAGTGTGATGGACACAGCGGGGCGTGTCCTTTTCAGGACGCCGCCCGCCGTTGTGATGGTAACTGTGCAGTGTTGACGGCGCGGCTCACCGTCAACACTGCGCATGCGCGGGATTACACGGTGAATGCTGGGAGATCAGCATTTGCCGCATCCCGGAAGAGTGTACAGGAGGGCTTCAGTCCACAATTAAGATGGCAATGTCCATCATAATATTTTATAAATTATTATTTTCTTGGAAACGAGGATCCTGGCGGCTGCAAGAACGGAACTAGTGAGTAAAAGAATTAGTATAGGAACAGCAGCAGATTTGTCT